>NW_015506493.1:172320-191196 GCF_001515645.1 Sinocyclocheilus grahami | reverse complement strand
TTGGGTTAAACAAATCAATTTTGCTTGGTTGGAACAGCAGCTATGATAATTATGGAATTAACATATTCTCTGTCTTTTGGGCAGTGTAGAGTAGGGCTTGTTGTTTGTCATTTCTCCGATCACAAATGCAGACATGGTTTTATGTTTACGCGGCGCGATGCAACGCAACGCGTAAAAAGACAGTATAAGTCATTATAATCCATAATGATGTCCCCACTGGATGCAACGAATGCCTCGTTTATAATGGGTTTTCATGTTTTTGAATCATCGCTGATTCAGCCTGTAATAATGAATCAGCCTGACAGGGCATCATCACAGTATGGTAGGGGCGTAACATTTCCATCACACGCTTGAGGTATTCGGCCAATCACAACGCACTGGATAGCTGGCCAATCAGAGCACACCTCGCTTTTTCAGACCGATGAGCTTTGTAAAAATCGGCGCGTTTCAGAAAGGCGGGGCATAGAGGAGAAACAATAATGTACAGTATGTGGAAAATAATGTGTTTTTTGAACCTTTAACCACATAAACACATTTCATTACACCAAATACACAAAATAATGTTCTTTTTAGTAGCATCATATGACCCCTTTAACACGTTTCCCAGACAAAATATCGTAATGTGTATACTAAGAAAAAAAAAAGAAAAATTATAAAATAAAACCAGATTTTAATCAGAGTGGGATATAAAGGTTAATTCATAATAGAAGCTCATTCTTTTATGATTTATTTATGAAAAATCCTAAAAGATGTCACGCTTTTATTAATTTTAGAAATCATATTTGCAAAATCTGCACTTAAAACAACAAATTTTCACATATGCGCCTGGTGGTTTACAGACAAACACCTGGTTACGTTTTTACAAACAGAATAAAATATGTGTATCTGCTCAGGGCAGGTGAGATGTGTGTTTGTTCGGGGTCATTTCTCAGAGGTGTTTAAGGTATGGATGACCTTACCGGAGCCGTGTTGCATTCTGTCTCCAGCGGGTCTCCCGTCCGGCCCATATAGGGCTTGTCTGCTCCGGGCAGGAATTCAAGCGCAGCGTTCCAGTGTTAGGAAGCATTCTGTGGGAATTAGTGGGGAATCTCAAACTCGCCAGGCAAGGGCTGTTCATGCTGTAAATCTGACCAGTGCACTAGAAGCTCCAGCCTCCTCCATCACTCCTCATCCACTCACACCTTTCTCAACATCCCTCCATCACACTGGACCAGCACTTACCTTTGAGTGTTTACGGGGGTTATATTCACTATCGCACTATTACAAACTAGTTCAACGCAAACTCCAAATGCTTTTTGGTTTGTCAAAATGGTATTTAGTAACCTGTTTGTCTCATCTCATGTACACTTTCCATGCCTGGATTGGAAAAAGCCTCACATATCCCAAGTTTTTCTGTCCACCTGGCTACATATTCACAGAAGACAAACTCCAGAGATGTTCCACTATCCCTCACTGGCGGGAAAATGCCCACCTGGCGAGTGAAAACCCAACATGGTGAATGTGAGCCAACAGATGACAGCATGTTATTTACACCTCAGGATTGACTCACACAGGAGTTTTTCATCTTAGAGGGTTTCCCCGTTGTTCAAATATCTTATTTGTGTAATAATATTGAATCCTACAAGTTTTTAGAAACTTATAAACAGATTTAAAGTTACCTGTCAGACGTATTTCTAAATCGTCGTCCTCCGCTCATCAGGCGGCGCTGTGGACGCACGTAAACACCTCCAGCGCGACGTGACGTGACGTGAGGTGACGAGGAAACGCAGACGCTGTTTACGCAGACGCAGGTTTGGTCAGTATCTTAACGCACGAAATTACTTTTATTTACTTCATAATGTTCTCATGAATCTATGATTATTAGTGGAAATGATACAAAAACTGCGCAGTGGTTGTTGTTTCGGTCATGTTCGACTTGTATTGGCCATTTTTAGATATATCGTGTATCGGCTGATCATATTCATGCCATTTGTAGTTAATTTGCTTTTTATTGCAATTTTATCACGTTTTAATTTTTTCCACTGTCAATTTAAGTAACTAGTACTGTTATACGTTATACTGTGGTGCAGAATGATTGCCATATTCATATATCATAGCACCATGTCCGAAAAACATAGTATTACCATCGTATTTTTGTAAGAGTTATTAGTCTAATAATCTGATGTATACTTAAGAATACTTATATGTAATAATGTGATTTTTTTCTCTGTCATGTTTTCCCAGCAGTTCTAATCTTATTGATCCTAAAATCATCTGGAACTTATCTTAAACCAGCAAGATGGTATGAATGTATTATATTATATTATTTAAGCCTATATAGTATTTATTGTTTCCATTTTATTTTTAGTAATTTTTGATGTTTCATTTATATAAATTTTGTTTATATATATATATAGCTCGAACATTTGTTTATTTCAAGTTTAGTGCTTCAGCTTAAATTTATTTATTTCAGTTATTTTCCAAGGCAACATGCTTAAGTTTTGTGACCTAAGTTTTTTTTTTTTTTTTAATCTAATATTTATATTTTATTTCAATGACAGAAAATTGTTTTTAAAGGGGAGGTCTAATGCTATTTCATGCATTTTGAGTTGTTTGATGTTTCATTTATATAAATTTTGTTTATATATATATATATATAGCTCGAACATTTGTTTATTTCAAGTTTAGTGCTTCAGCTTAAATTTATTTATTTCAGTTATTTTCCAAGGCAACATGCTTAAGTTTTGTGACCTAAGTTTTTTTTTTTTTTTTTAATCTAATATTTATATTTTATTTCAATGACAGAAAATTGTTTTTAAAGGGGAGGTCTAATGCTATTTCATGCATTTTGAGTTGCTTACACTGTTAAAGAGTTGGATTCTCATGCTAAACATGGCCAAAGTAAATGAGTTGGATGTATGATGGAGTATTTCTGTGCCAAATACACTCCTTCAGGGCTCGTATAACTTTCTGAACGTTTTTTTCGCGTATGGCCCTACTTCTCCCGGAAGAGAGAAGCGGTACAGCTGTATCTGTCTTTTATAAATCTCATAAAACTAAAGACTCTTCAGAGATATGAAGGATGCAATACTACTCTATAGGTACTCGAGATTGGCAGAAAATGTGTGTGTTATGTCCCCTTTAATAGTTTTAGTTGTAGTTAATAATAATAACGCGCTGGTTCTGTTATTACAAAACTATCATGTTAATGTTTGTTCTCTGTTTTAGGGTGAACGTAAAGGAGTAAACAAGTACTACCCTCCTGATTTTGATCCAGCCAAGGTGAGAATGACAAATATTATCTAATTTTTCTGGGTTCTGTTTTGCAAAACTGTGTATATTAGAAACATTCTTCCTGAAATATATATCTCATGCTCTCATAACAGCATGGTTCTATCAATGGCTACTGGAAAACGCACCCGCTGCGGGAGCGGGCCAGAAAACTGTCTCAGGGCATCCTCATCATCCGGTAATTCACAATCATTTAGTGTGTTGTGAATTCTGTCACTGTTTTTTGATTCACATGTGCTGACAGTCTGTGTTTTGTGTTTTTAGATTTGAGATGCCGTATAATATTTGGTGTGATGGCTGTAAGAATCATATCGGCATGGGTATGACTTTGTTGTGCATAAAGTTGTGCATAATACTGTACTACTCATACTATTTCTGCAGTGTGTAACATGTAAAATGTACATAGTTTGTCAGTTGTATTCATGTGTATATATTTAGTTATTCTGTCTTTACAGGGGTTCGATACAACGCGGAGAAGAAAAAAGTGGGCAATTACTACACAACTCCAATATACAGGTGATGTAGCATCCTGATCTCCTACAGTTCAGTTTCATGATCAGTTCATATATTGCAAGGCAGCATATCTTAACCTGTAGGTTTGTGTTCCACAGGTTCAGGATGAAGTGCCATCTATGTGTGAACTACATAGAGATGCAGACAGACCCGGCCACCTGTGATTATGTCATCGTGAGTGGAGCCCAAAGGAAGGAAGAAAGATGGGACATGGCTGAGAATGAGCAGATACTCACTACTGGTGCGAAAACTCATGTTTTATGCCTATCTGTCTGTCTATCTATTTATAAGTTAATCTATCTGTCTCTCTCTATCCGTCCATCTGTCTGTCCATCATCAACATTTTCTGTCATCAGTATTCATTTTGATATTTTCAATATTCTTTCAAATGTTTTAGTATGCATAATATGAAGAAAAATACATTTAAATCATGAATTGCTGTTAATGGATGAAAGTCATCAAGAAATTAAGGCTCATTATGCAGTTTTCTTCTACAGAGCACAGTGAGAAACAGAAACTGGAGACAGACGCCATGTTTAAATTAGATCACGGAGGAAAGGATAAAGAAAAGTTACGTGCGGCCATCCCGTCTCTCAATGAGCTTCAAGAGCAGCAGTCCGGGTGGAAAGACGACTTTCAGCTTAACAGTGCCCTCCGCAGGAAGTTCAGGGTGAGTTACTTGTTGCCCACTGTAGCGGATTTGCATCTGTAATGAAATGCTTGCGTTTTAATCTATTTGTGGTTTGCAAATACAGTCTGAGAAGAAAGTGATTGCTGAGGAGGAGGAGAAAGACAATGCAGTGCGAATGAGGACTGGTCTGTCAATCCCCTTGTTACCGGAAAGAGAAGAAGATAAGAAACTGGCATCACTGCTCACCTTCCAGAGTCCTGACTGTGAGTTTGACCCATTTGTTTAATTTTTTAAGTTATTGATTGATGAATTAATCTTCACCCCTTTTAAGTAAAAAAAAAAAAGTGTTTATTTTGAATTTATTTTTAAATTGTATTATTTTATTCAATTATATAAATATATATTTTGAATTTATTTTACTATGGTTATACTTTGTTTTTTTTTTGTGCTATTTTTATACATCTATTATTGCTTATAACTGAGGATCTGGATAAATCTTTTTCTCTTTCAGCATATGATGACAGACAGCAGTGGAAAAGGCTACAGATATCTTCTCGTTCCTGGTTCATTAGCCCATCTACAGCAGCAGGGGGAGCCGGTGGGAGCCTCTTGCAAAAGTTAGGCCAGCAGGGTCGAGGAGCAGCCGTGGCTAAAGCACTCAGCTCTAAGACACCCAGTTCGCACATCCTGGTACGCAGGAAGTCAGAAAGCAGCAAGACTGAAACCGCCGGCATTATGACCTCCAGCTCATCCCCTGCTGCTAACTCATCAGCTGTAGACACAAACCCCACGGACTCACTTTCTCCTCTCACAAATAACATGAATTCAAGCACAGACTCAAACACTCACAGCTGCACTTCAGAGACACATAAAGGAAGCCCCTCAGAGGAGGACAAAGGCTTTGACTTGTGTGCTGGAAAGTCTCTGGTTGCAGATTATAGTGACTCTGACTCGGGCAGTGAGGTCTGATTTAGACCAGAAGTTGAAATTACATAGCTGTAAATCCTACAGTATCAACATGTATATTAAACAATTAGTCATATTTTACCAAAAAATAAACTCTTCCATATTGAAGAGTGTGTCAGGGTTTTCTTTTTCAACTTTCAAGCTTTGAGCATTGAGCTTGATGTTTTACTCCCTGCAAATGCAGTCATAAACCCCGGACAAAAGGTGTTAGAGTTGGAGCCCAAAATCACATACCAAGAAAGTACTAATTTTGATGAGAAACACGTTTTATGTAGAATATGTGTAGTATGAAAGAAATACAGACATACTACATCCACCATATTATCATGTGACTTTTTCCGTCAGTTGTGTCGCTTTACTGCCATTCACATTTCCTCTCTATTGGCCTCATGGATCCATCAAATGCACACTCCAGAATCTCTGCGGAAACAGTAGTACTTTTCACCTACTGTTTCATGAATATGTATTCGAACATACTACTCTTTTCACATACTGTTTTTCGCAAGTACATAGTATGCATATAAGCACACTGGATGTACATTTGCATGACAATGTAAAAATAATGAAAAAGTTTTTCCTTTCAGTTTTTGAAAATTTTTGATTAGGATGACAACATTGTCAGAACAATCCCCATTCACACAGATCTGTGAAAACAATTAAAATGCTGTAATATGCATGTCAGGCCAGTAGTTGAAGATGCCATTTGTAATGAAACACTTGTCAGCGCACAAATGCATTCTTCAAGTATGTACTCGCACATGCCTACTGTCTGAACAAGTATGCAGTTGTGCTTGAAGCACACAAATTTGGGTTTTTGTAGTTTACACCGAGACGATAACGGTATTGTTTTCAAAACTTGCACTTTGAAACCCATTTTTTCAAAAGTTGGCGTTTTCAGGCCCTCAAAAAACCACAGCCAAAACGCATAAGTTTCCGTTTTCAGTTGAAAACGATGTCCATAAAACAATTCTGAAAATTCTAAGTTGTGAAAATTATGTGATGTAGGACCTTTATCCAGTGCCAATGTAAAACTGTAGTCTATCCCTGGTTTTCATCTGCATTAAATTAAATATGGCATCTAACCTGACTAAAGGTGTGTCCCAAATTGCGTACTTGCACTATTCTATGATGCTTTGTAGTATAAATAATGCAAGTAGTGCGTTCACACTGAAAATTCCAAAAAGAAAAAGTGCACTTTAAAACCCTGATGATTCACTTAAATAATCGGAAAAACGAAGTGTGGAATGTTGGATACTTCATGCACTCAACTGTCGCAGCTTTAATTACATAGCAAAGGGGGAGGAGCTATTAGATTCCAATTATGAATGACAAAATAACCTTATATAATCATGGTTGAGTGTATAGTGCATCATTTGGGACGCAGCTTAAGGTCTACATCGCCCCTTGCGGCAACGCTGAGAATGCAACGCACAATGCCAACAACTCAGAAACACCCTCCTTAGGAGAACGCTGCTCAAATTTTCTTGGGAAAATATAAAAATCTACATTTAACAGCATTTTGTTGACAATAGTAGAAGTAAGAGTTCTTTCTAATTCTGAAAAGCCAGATATCTGGCCATCTGTTTGTGTTTAGAATAAAGCAAACATTACACAAGAGTTTCTCAAAGTTTGGAAATGACGGTGTTGTGGGTTAGTGGGAGGGATATTTGGGGTATTTCAGCTCTCCTGCTGTTGGCTCTGACATACTTGGAGTTCAGTCCAGCAGGACGATGCTCTTTCCACTGCTGTTATGGACGGCATTGCTCTGTCACATTTCAGATGGCCGGTCTTCCTCTCAAAGACAGTGCGTTTAATATTTTATTAATAATGTATACAAATTGTACTTTTCTTCTCAACATTGATTTATAATGTGTTTATCTTGTCAAATGAACAGCAATAGGATAGTCTGGGGACCTAATATGTGAATAGTGTATTAGAATAGAAAAAATATGTATTTTGTGTTGTGTATTTTGTGCTTCTGAGACAATTTTGTGAAATTTTTATAGAAATAGTCGGATATAAAATTGTTTAAAATCAAAAAGTGGTTCATGCTGGGTTCACCTGTAACTGAGTGTGTTATCTGTGTTTACAGTGATCCGGTCATCGACCATTCTCCAACGTAAGTACACAACTGTCCTCTGTCCTATGTCCTTAAAGTTACCACACAGATTCCTAATCAATGTACAAAGAACTGAAAAAAGTTTCTCAGTTTATTGAGTATCATCTGCAGCCTTATGTAGAAAACCTTCCCTCTTTTATTAAAGATACAATGGATTTTTTTTAGGCTAAATCACAATCAATACAAATTGAAGAAAATGATTGGTTGGTAACACTAGATGTCTCATCTTTATATACATCTATCCCTCATAAGGAGGGTTTGTAAGCTATCACTTTTTTTTTTTATAAATTCTGAAAATTCTGATTAACCTGTCGAATTTATCACAGATGATTATGCTTGTTTTGACGAAAATGTACTTTGTTTGACAATGACTTTTACTTTCAAACACATGGAACTGCCATGGGTACTCCATTAGCTCCGAACTATGCAAATTTGTTTTTTGGGGAAGTTTGAGGCAGATTTTGTTTACCATAATAATCCTTTCTTGGTAAATATGAAATGATGGTTCCCTTTCAAACATTCTCTCATGTTGTGTATGGGGAAACTCCTGTTTACACTAATACTGAAGCCTGATTTGTTCACGTTTGTGTAGCTGCACAACCCAATGGCGCTCTAGCCCACCAGAATGGGGCGGAGCCGACCCCTATATAAGTCGGCTCAGAGCGCCATTTCATCAGAATATTCTCCTTCAGTGACAAGGATCATCTTTTTGCTGACACTGGACGGAAGAAGCCGAAAAAGGAAATAAGCTGTCTCTGCTCGCCGAGGAAGTGGTGCAGACGCCTTCCCCTGCGGCTATCCGGCTGAATAAAAGTGCAAATTTCCAAGCACCCTTTGCTTCAAATGTCACACAGCGAGTGTGACTTGTGCAGGGATCCCCTGCTTGAGTCTGACTGGCACAGAGAGTGCATCGCTTGTCTGGGCATCGCCCACGCAGAGGCTGCGCTCGCTGGGGGTACATGCTTTCATTGCGAAAGCATGAGCCTCGCCAGTCTTCGCTCGCAGGTCGCCGCCTTTAATGAAGGCAGTCCTCCCCGCTCTGCTCTCCCGTTTCCTCTCTCTCCCGAGAGAAAGAAACAGCGGAGCAGCGGGATTCTGACAGCGGGTTCGAGCGGTGTCACGTCGGCTCGGCGCCCGTGTGCCCCGCCCTCCCCGCGCCAGTCGCCAGTGTTCTTCACGCAGGAAGTTCATTGCCCCTCTTCTGCTGTGAGCGGCTTGGTTTCCTTCGGCGCCTCGGAGGAAGAGATTACTATCGACGAATCTGTATCTTTGACGGTGTCGGATACAGAAGAGTGGGAGTGTTACGACGAAGATTGTGACACCCTGCCCTCTTCTTGCTCAGCATGGCCAAACGCGGACAGCAAGCTGATCCATGTTCTTTCTAAGGCGGTGGAGGATATCATCTTGGAGTGGTTGGCCTGAGTTGAGCCCGCCCATGGCCTGCTCGACGAGGGGTTCCTGAAAGGACGCCGTCAGCGATCTTCTTACCAGCGGCCCTCTCTATTCTTGCCTGCAGTTCATGAAGAACTGACCAAGTGCCAAGGTCCCCGTCCCCATGTAGTGCGGGACCCTGAGCTGCAGAAGCCGTCCTGATCTGCCTGTAGAGAGGAAGAGGAGAGGGCCGGTTCTTGCCTCGGCCGGAACTCCCTCGAAGAAAGCTTGCGCTCATTCTCCATCCCTCCGAGCACATCTGAGCAATGGAGACATTTTTCAACCCGGGCATGTCCAAACACCCTACCGCTGTAATAGCGGACCCACATACTCAAAAGAGCATTTCTCCTCTCCTCACACAGACGAATGCAAATTCCCCGCCCACACGCGGCGAATTTCCACTCTAAAAATTAGAGTCTCTTGCCACTCAGTTCATGGCCTGGTCAGCCATTCCCGGTGTGTCAAGTTGGGTTCTAAACACAGTAAAACAAGGTTACTCGCTTCAGTTTGCTCGCATGCCGCCTCCATTCAGAGGCATTATTCACCCACACAAAAATCAACCCACACAAGTGAGTTGTTCCCCAGACAACGAGCGGTCTCGCTGGGGACTATTATAGACTCGACTCGAATGCGGGCATGGCTTAAGCGGAACGGTCCCTGCCGGAACGGTCCGGCATCCAGTTACTGGTCGACCCACAAGCGGCGCCTTCACATCAACTACCTCGAAATGGTGGCGGTTTTTCTGGCCCTGAAAACCTTCCTGCCAGCCTTAAAGGGGCAACACGTCCTGATCCAATCGGACAACATGACGGTGGTAGTCTATATTAACCACCAAGGCAGTCTCAGGTCATGCTCCCTTTACAGGATGGCTCGACACCTCCTGCTTTGGGCACAGAGAAGACTCCTCTCTATCAGAGCAGTTCATGTGCTGGGCAGTCTGAACCTTGGTGCAGACTCGCTCTCCAGAGGCAATGTGGCTCCAGGAGAATGGACACTACATTCTCTGACGGTTCAGAAAATCTGGTCTGTCTTTGGGAGGGCAGAGGTCAACCTCTTCGCCTCAGAAGAAAACTCGCTGCCCAATCTATTTCTCTATACAGCGAGACGCGCTGGCCCGGTGGCTGACTAAATACTTTTTTGCCCCACTGTAGGTACCGGTGCTATATTGGTACCAGGTTTTGGAACCCAACCCTAGTCGTAGGCCAGCGCGTATGTAACCGGTATGTAATAGAACCGAATCCGAACGCATATTTCGGTGCCTCATTTCGGTGCCATGCCTGAGCGATCGATTGAAATATTTGTAAACATGCTTAAATTAAAATCCCTAAAGCTAAACCTCCCTTGTATTCACATTTCTAAACCTGTTGTCCAACAAAAGAGAACATTATAACCTTTTTACTCCCACAACACCAGTCAAATGCTTCCTTTTGTGATCTGATGTGGCTTCTTGTCACAGAATGAGGCAGAAAATATGTTCCATATGCTACTTTAAAAAGAATATATCAATTAGCAATAGATTATAAATTAGGGTGACCATACGTCCTCTTTTCCTCGGACATGTCCTCTTTTTGGACCTACAAAAATGCGTCCAGCCGGGATTTCTTAATTGGGCAAAATGTCCGGGATTCGGCTGTTTTCTTAATCCCACTCCTGCTGAATCTCCGACCATTGCCGCCTGCTCCCGCAACTTGGCGCTTTGATCCTGCGATTTTTGTGTCCACTCTTTTAAACATTCTAATATTGTATATAATTTTGGCGCATCAGGGAGCCGCTCTCAGGATGCGGTGTATTTAAATATTTTTGAATGAGCATATGCGCTGTTTACTTTCACTTTCGATTTCACAATCACATGCACTCTGTGTAAAGGGAGCACATCTTACAAGATCAGATATTTGTCCATGAGCTGAGGATCTGTTGAGCAGCAAATACTCCAGCATGGTCTTGTCAGTCATCTCTCCTTATTCTCGACCTGTGATCAGTCAAAGCTGACTCCGATAGATCTTGTTGGATGCAGGGTTGCCAAATCCGCGTTTTTCCCACAGAATTGGGCTACTTTTAAACTGTTGCCATGGGTTGATTTTCCCAAGGTTTGAAATATTGCATAAATTACATTTGACTGAAATGCTTGTATTGAAACATTTTGCATTCTACCTATGATAAAAAACTTTCATGGACTTCTACATTAACTGTTCCCTCTTGGTGGAATGACTTGCCCAGCTCAATCCAAGCAGCTGAGTCCTTAATATTTTCAAGAAACCGCTGAAAACACATATCTTTCATCTTCATTTGACCCTCTAACTCTACGCTACTTCTAATTTTATCTGCTCGTTATGTTTAATTAAAAAACTTGACCCTCTAACATTTGCACTCTCTATTCTATTTCTATTCTAACTACTTGTTTTATTTATAAAGAAAAAAGCCTCTAACACTAGCATTCTCTATTCTTTCCACTTATTTTTTATAAAAACAAAATAAGCAAACAAACAAAAACAACCTTGCTATGTATACTGTTAGGTGAAGCCCCGCCTACGAACCCCGCCCCCTACTGTCCTTTTTTTTGGAAAACTAAAATATGGTCACCCTATTATAAGTATACTTAATTATTATGAAAATACCAGAGATGGCTTAAATAACATAAACTATATTTTCGCAGTCGAGTGTTTATTGTCTTTGTTTTATCATTCAAAACATTTATGTGTTCTGTTTACTCCGTTACAGATATAATAGCGATGCCTTTATCCATATAAGGGATTTCCTGGAGGGTCATGAGTTCTCTACTTCTGTGACTGGATATGTGGATTTTCTGTGCGAGGGCACCCTCTGGCGTCCAGTATGAATGAAACAGTCATCATGTGTTTATAGTGCTAATGGCCAATCCATAATTTTGGGGGGGGATTTTTATTTATTTATTTTTTTATAAGTATCGGTTCAGACACCGGAACTATTTTAAAAGTATAGATTTTGCACCGGTATCGAGAAAAAAAAAAAAAAAGATACCCAACCCTACCCACTACTGTCCCAGATCTCGCCTGTACGCCTTCCCCCCGATTGCCCTGCTTCCTCAGGCCGTCAGGCGGGTCAGTGAAGTCGGTTGCTCAATTCTCCTGGTGGCCCCACTTTGGAGGAACCAAACTTGGTTCCCCGAGTTAATGCAGCTGTCAGCAGCTGCCCCGTGGCCGATACTGTTACGGAGGGATCTTCTCTCACAGGCAAAGGGCATGATTTGGCACCCCCAGCTGGAGCTGTGGAGCCTTCATGTCTGGAACCTCGACGGGAGCCTTTGCGGCTCCCAACGAGAGTGAGCAACACCATTTTGGAGGCTAGAGCACCGTCTACGAGACGGCTCTACGCTCTTAAATGGTCAGTCTTCAGTGACGGGTGTGCAGCACGAAGCCTGGACCTGGTATCTTGTGACGTGTCCCACGTGCTGTCCTTTTTACAAGAGCTACTGGATAACGGGTGCGCCCCTTCCACGCTCAAAGTTTATGTGGCAGCTATCGGAGCGAATCATTCCCGCAAAGCTCTCCAGTCAGTCGGCAGAAACGACTTGGATGTTAAGTTCTTGAAGGGCGCCCGGAGATTGAATCCTACTCGTCCTCAGACCGTACTGACCTGGGACTTATCCATAGTCCTGAGGGCCCTAAAGGGCCTGCCTTTCAAGCTGCTCCATTCGGCCGACTTGCGGCCCATGTCGCTTAAGACCGCCCTCCTTTTGCCATTAACGTCGGTCAAGCGAGTGGGTGACTTGCAGGCACTGTCAGTCAGTGCTTCCTGTCTGGAGTTTGGGCCTAACGACTGTAAGGTCATCCTCAAGCCAAGACACGGTTATGTACCTAAGGTGCTCTCAACTCCGTTCAGTGCCCAGGTTATTACCCTTCTAGCGTTCCCCGCTGCAGACGGCGAGCAGGGTCCCAATCCACTCTGCTCAGTGAGGGCCCTTAGAACTTATTGGATGTTTCGATTAAAAAGCATGTCTCCCTTAAGTCTTAATGAAGATTTTGATCTTAAGTGTTTTCCTAAAGTAGAAGTGAGTAATAGTGGGTGGCGATACAGACTTATGAATGGCTTTTGGCCTGATGTGGTTTCCGTAAATTAGTTTCGTGATTTTTTTTTTGTTTTTTTGGTGGTGTATATTTTGTGTTTTTTCTGTCGTTTTGATTGCTTTGAAATTATTCTTTTGTCGTTCGTCTTTAATTTACTTGATTGATTGGTCGCACCTATGACTCTTCACCTGGTGATTATTGGACTTCATTTTTTTTTTTTAATTCTTGTGGGAAGTGCTATTGTATGATTGTATGATTCACTGAAGAAGGATTGTTTTTGAAACATCTGATTGTTGATTGCTCTGTTGCAAAATAAAAAGAAACTATAATTTATTAAGAAGATATAGTGTGGATCCTTTATCTGTTTTTCAGAAAATGCTCAAAAATATGGGCGCACAGTAAGTGGTTAATCTTGACACACAGTCATGGGGGTCCTGTATTCATTGTTTTATGTTTTATTGTCACGTGACAGCAAAACAGACAAGTGCAGTCTGCTCTGATTGGCCAGCTGACCCAGTGCATTGTGATTGGCCGAACACCGCAAGCACTCGTCGGAAATGTAACGCCCCTTACCATAATCGCGAGCTTCATTTTTCAAAATAAATGCAAAGACAGAGCCCGAAAGGGGAACAGAGTCGCGTGACAGACACAGTGATGAAGCTGGTATGTGTTTGCAGTACACAGCCACGGTTAAGACAGCTGACTCTCTCTCTCACACACACGTGCGCACGCACACACACACACGCGATGCGCAAAACTCCGCATTTGAACAGTCAATAGCAAATACTTAAACTAATAACAAAACAGTAGCTGATTCAGAAGCACCAGATTGTCATAGCAAAGTCAGAATTACCTCCTCTCCTAGGTTCACAAAACGGTCGTCCATAAAATGCATTGCTGTTCTGTTGTAAGTAATCTTAAAGATTCCTAAATGCATCTACTTTCGGAAGGCCAAATAAAGTGCTTTTGCTTTTGCACTGAAACACACAGCGTCTCCCTGACATGGCTGCTTCAACACTAACTGCAGTTACTGAAACCACGCCTTCTTTCTTTGCGTGCACATTTGGGCGCATTATGCAAATATTTCCACATAGTGAGGTAGATATGTGGGGGCGTGTTAGAACGAGCCATTTTAGGGGGGCGTGGCAGAGTCTTAACTTTGATAAAGAATATCTCTTTGGTTTTGAGACTTTAGTCTATGCAACTTCAGGGATCTTATCTATGCACAATCAGCTCGTAACACTCCAAAGAGAAAGGAAAACTTGAAATCGGGTCATATGACCCCTTTAAAACAGATTTATTTATTCATTTACTTATTTATCCTTAAAGAATTTCAGGCTCCCCATGGCTTTTTTTCCTCTCTAGTTTATACATTTTATATATATATATGTATATATATATATATTCGGTAACACTTTACTTGAAGGGGTGTGCATAAGACTGACATGACACCTTCATAAACATGACATGTCACATGTCATGAATATGAAGGAGGTTTTATTCATGTTTATGACACTGTCATTAAGTGTCATTCGCTCAGTTATGTCATTTTTAATGCAAAAAATGACATTATTTGACCTAACCCTACCCCTACCCTTACCCCTAACCATAGCCCATAACAAAGACATCTCAAACAATGTCATCTTTGCATTAAACATTACATAACTGAGCAAATGACTCTTAATAACAGTTGTCATAAACATGCATAAAAAAACCCTTCATATTCATGACATGTGTCATGTCATGATTATGTAGATGTCATGTCATGATTATGAAGGTGTCATGTCAGTCTTATGCACACCCCTTCAAGTAAAGTGTAACCATATATTCTTTCTAGGTTAGACCACCTTAAAATTTTTGACTTTTCTCACCACAAAAACAGAAACATTTTAAAAGAATTTTTAATGTGTGGATACTGAAAACGTGTGTTATTGAATATGCATGTTCTGGTTTAGGTTTTCTGTTTTAGCTCCAGCAAAGATAAGACCGGGAACAAAACAGAACATCCTGCTGGAAGGTCACAAACTGTCCCAGGCATTAGAAGTGTCCATTATGGTCTATGATTACCCAGCCTCCCAATCTGCGTTAATGACGGGCTCTGTTATCCTCAATTCAGACAACAACTACAGCGCCCTCAAAACCATCGAGGTGAAGTTATCTATGAATATGTCTGTTCCAGTTCAGAGTTACATTTGTTTAAATGTTTCACGCTGAACATAAACAAAATGAAATGTTGTCTTATTTAGATTGATCCAAATTTGCTACAATCAGATGGAAAGAAGAAATATGTGAAGCTAGTTGCTCAGTTTAGCAGATTCCATCGCACAGAAAGAGTATTAACAGTGTCATTCCGCTCTGGATACATCTTCATTCAGACTGATAAACCAGTTTACAACCCTGGAGACACAGGTCAGCTTTCACAAGCTTGAGCACTTGCCATACTTACTGCTCATTTATAATGAACGTTGTTCTTTTTTTCTTGATCACTGTATTTTTCAGTCCGTTGCAGAGCTTTTGTGTCTGATGCTGAATTCCATGCTGCTGAGAGGACAATTTCTCTGGAGATTCAGGTGACTGTCACAGTATTTGCAAGGAAATAATTTATTTTTCTGGAATAATGCTTTACTTTACAGTTGGCACATGTTTCAGAATCCAGATGGTATTGCAGTATATGGTATGTCCAGAGCCAAAGCAATCGATGGGATACTCTCTAACACCTACCCCCTCTCATCTGTAGTCAAGTATGCACACAGAACAGAAATTTTATATTATAAAACCAGACAAGTAAAGTTTGTGCAACAAACTTTGAAGTTGACTTGAGAAAGTTTGCCTGAAATTTTGAAGCAGTTGTAAAAGTTTGAAAGTTTAGATGGATAGGTAAGGTAGATGTTGATAGCAAGTTGCTAACATGATTTTAACATGTTTCCTAACATGTTTTTAGCATGATTAACATGTTGATAGCATGTTGATAGCATGATTAGCATGCTGCTAACATGTTTCTAACATGATTACCACGTTGTTAGCATGATTAGCATGTTGCTATGTTTCTAACATGATTAGTATGTTGTTAGCATGTTGTTGGCATTATTAGCACATTGCTAATATGTTTCTTCATGTTACTAACTCTAGGAGGAGATACAGTCCAAATTTTGTTTCAGAAGAAGAAGAAGCTTAAATAGCATTTCAGTAGGTTGGCTTTCTCAAGCCAACATAATAATAATGAATTGACAAAAATTGATATTGATTTACCCGATAATTTAGATATATGGCTGCTGACTGAGTATCTTTTTGATTTGCTAGAGAGGGCAAGTGGAAAGTGGTTGCAAAGTTTGATCAGGGAAAAGAGAACAGCCGAGAGTTTGAAGTCAAGAAATACGGTAAGTCCTTCATATTACCTTCAGATTCTGCTCAATGTTTCTCCGTCAGTGGGTTAACAGCATTTCTCCTTTCTCCCAAGTGCTCCCGGCATTTAATGTCACTTTGTCTCCAAAGACATCCCACCTCAGACTAGATGCAGAAAAGCTGGAGGTAGAAATAACAGCCAGGTGTGTGAATCAAACTGTTCTGAATGATCTCAAATTATTTGGACATTTAAGTAACACTTAAAATTTGTATGGATTTTTAAAACATTATTATTAATTGACTTGTATTCAGCAAGCATGAATTAAATTAATCAAAAGATATGATAGATATGAGAGTAAAGACATTTTATAATGTTACAAGATTTCTATTGCAAATAAATGATGTTCTTTTGAACTTTCTATCAATGAATCCTGAAACATTAAGGTTTTCACAAAAGTATTAAGCAGCAATAACTGCTTTCAAAATATAATAATAATAATAATAATAATAAATGTTTCTTGAGCATCAAATCAGCATATTAGAATTATTTCTGAAGGATCATGTGACACTGAAGACTGGAGAGTAGTGATGCTGAAAATTCAACTTTACAGGAATAAATTACATTTTAAAATATATTAAAATATTAAACATTGTTATTTTAAATTGTAATAATATTTGTTTTTACTGTATTTTTGAATGTGAGGGCATTGACTTCTTACAACTTGTGTTATGTAAATTGTCAAATATTTTGCGGAGTGCTCCCGGCATTTAATGTCACTTTGTCTCCAAAGACATCCCACCTCAGACTAGATGCAGAAAAGCTGGAGGTAGAAATAACAGCCAGGTGTGTGAATCAAACTGTTCTGAATGATCTCAAATTATTTGGACATTTAAGTAACACTTAAAATTTGTATGGATTTTTAAAACATTATTATTAATTGACTTGTATTCAGCAAGCATGAATTAAATTAATCAAAAGAGATAGATATGAGAGTAAAGACATTTTATAATGTTACAAGATTTCTATTGCAAATAAATGATGTTCTTTTGAACTTTCTATCAATGAATCCTGAAACATTAAGGTTTTCACAAAAGTATTAAGCAGCAATAACTGCTTTCAAAATATAATAATAATAATAATAATAATAAATGTTTCTTGAGCATCAAATCAGCATATTAGAATTATTTCTGAAGGATCATGTGAC
Organism: Sinocyclocheilus grahami; assembly: GCF_001515645.1. Lineage (NCBI taxonomy): Eukaryota > Metazoa > Chordata > Actinopteri > Cypriniformes > Cyprinidae > Sinocyclocheilus > Sinocyclocheilus grahami. The sequence goes on along the minus strand of NW_015506493.1, from coordinate 173,676 downwards.
ACTGAAGACTGGAGAGTAGTGATGCTGAAAATTCAACTTTACAGGAATAAATTACATTTTAAAATATATTAAAATATTAAACATTGTTATTTTAAATTGTAATAATATTTGTTTTTACTGTATTTTTGAATGTGAGGGCATTGACTTCTTACAACTTGTGTTATGTAAATTGTCAAATATTTTGCGGTTGCCCTATGCATTTATTCCAGGTATCTTTATGGTGAACCAGTGAAAGGTGTTGCATATGTGCTGTTTGGTATTGAAATTGATGGTGAAAAGAAGAGACTCACATCTATGAAGCAAATAAAGGATGTAAGTGGTTAAACAAGAAGAAAACTTTAGTTTAAGAACCTTAAATCAGCTTTACAGTACAAGACTCTTGTTTCTCCATGTCTTATTTTGCAGCTGAATGGAGGAAATGTTAGTTTGTCTATGGAGGAGATAAAGAGGGCCTATCCAGACACAAACAGCCTACTGGGGTCTTCTGTGTACGTCAAAGCATCAGTAATGACCAGCTCAGGTAGGAAAATAATTAATTCTTATTTAATTATTATGCTATTAATTAATAGCAACTGCAAAGCAACCCCTTGGCAACCAGTCCAAACTCTTTAGAATTATTTTTTTGAGTTCTTGTTTTGAAAAAAAACCCCTGTCTCCTTTCTTCTCTTCAGGTAGCGACCTTGTGGAAGCAGAGAAATCTGGTATTAAAATAGTAATGTCACCCTACATGCTCTCCATCAGGGACACACCAAAGTATTTCAAACCTGGCCTGCCATTAGGCATGACGGTAATTTCATTTCTGTTGCGACAGTTACTGCTTGAAAAGATAGTTTACCCTTCATGTCATATGACTTTATTTGCAGAACAGAAAGGGAGAAATGCAGCAACATTTCCTAGCTTCTCTTTTCCATAAAATGAAAGTGAATGGTGGCCACAGGCTGTCAAGCTCTAAAAATGACAGTTTTCTTTTAGTATCATTTATATAGTGTAATAGCATTTATTCAGTTTTTTAAATAAATATATTTTGAATTAGCTTTAATTTATTTTATTTCATTTAAAGTTGTATTAATTGTACTACAACTTATTTTATTACAGTTCAGTACTACTTATTTTTTCAGTTCATTTCTAATTTCGTTGAAGTTCTTAGTTTTTTATTGTAGTATTTATAATCTATTTAATCATTATTTCATTTAACAAAAATGTATAAAAGGTCCAAATGACTTTTGCTCTATATCTGATAGCTTTTGAAGCCATACAATTGTTTTGTGTGACATTAATTGAAGTCATTCACTAAAAAATATGGCTTGCTTGGCAGCTGTGGATTAAAAAATAAACATACATATGTGTGTGTGTGTG
>NW_015506493.1:149400-171322 GCF_001515645.1 Sinocyclocheilus grahami | reverse complement strand
TATATATATGTATGTATGTATGTATATATTTACATATAAATAAATAAAGTTAGTCCTTACAGTTTTTCAGTGTTTATTCATTTTAAATTGGGTTTTAGTAATTCTGTATCTGTAATTTTTATTAGTTTTTCTTTTTAAATGTTTCTATTAATCTTTAATTTATTTTTATTTCAGTTTCAGCTTTAGTAACTTTTGTACTTCAACCTAAACTTCTTTTATTTCACTTAGTGCCTGTTTGTAATTGTTTTTTTTAACCTAATATCTATATTTTATTATATTTCAACCTTGTTTCAAATAACAAAAATATATAAAAGTGGTCCATATGACTTTTGCTCTATGTATAAAATATTTTTGTGTGACTGAAATTGAAGTCATTTACTGAAGAATATGGCTTGACAGCGGTCGTGTAACGTGTTGCTGCTGTTTAAATCAAGTGCTCACGAAGGAGTAGGAGAAAAGGGTATTTAATTACAAATACAGGTCATCACTATTCACTTTTATTTTTATATATATATATATATATAATCCGATGTCATGATTGCATTGTTGATATTAGCTCCTGATGTTAGCATTATTCTATTAGCACATATGTTTTGTTTTTTAGGTTACTGTGAGTGACCACGACGGATCTCCTGCCCGTAATATTCCTCTTAAAATCAGTTTTTTTGAAAGCCCAATGACCGCAAACAGCGGCACCATCAAAGTCTCCATCAACATGCCTGAAATGTTCAGCTCACAGATACTGAAAGTAAGTCACTCCCAGAAACATATAGAGAAACAATACAAAATTGTTTATAACTGTCAGCTGAATGTATGTATTGATGTATAGGTTGAGACAGCAGATCCTTCACTGAAACCAGAACAGCAGGCCATTCAAGAGATGCGTGTGGAGCCATATGCCTCTTTTAATGACTACAGGAACTACCTGCACATCTCAGTGGGCAGCAGTCGAGTGGTGGTGGGCGACACATTCAACGTTCAAGCTCACATCAAATCTAACTCACCAGAACGAAAAAAACTTGTGGAGCAGCTGACGTATGCCGTGAGTTTGTGACTGGGGACATTTTGGGATGACAATTACTGGAATCTCAGAATTAATAACACTTATGATGGTTCCTGTAGGTCTTAAATAAGGGAAACATAGTCCATGCTGTTAGGATGAATGTCAAAGACCTGGATGTCATAAACATTCCTCTGCTGGTTACCTCAGAAATGCTACCTGCATTTCGCTTTGTGGCCTACTACATTTTGCCATGGCAACACAGGGCGGAAGTGGTGGCCGACTCTGTGTTTGTGGATGTGGAGGACCGGTGTGTAGGTTCGGTGAGTTTATGTGACATCCATGATCAATTATTAACATAATAAAGATGCACATTCTAGCACTTTATGGTACATTTTGGGGTCAGTCACTGAAAATTTTTATTTTCATTAGGTTTTTATTATTATTATTCTCCTACCACGAGAGTCTAATCTTGGCCTAATACAACGTAAATGGGCATTTTGAATTTTGAAAAACACATATATTATTATTTTTTTCCAGTTCATTTATATGTTTTTGATAAAAATTCAGATAAAATGTTAAAAAAGAGAATTAAATAGAAATAAAATACTAAAAAGTAAAATGTATTTTTTTTTAAAGAAAAATGATTCTATCTCATCTCCTTCAAGCCATTTCTCCTTCAGTTATACATGTTCTCACTCACATCATTAACACATCCCTTGTTACTGGTGTTTTTTTCTCTCTGCGTAATAATAAAACGGGCTCAGATAACCCTGCTACTTAAAGTGCCCCAATTATGGATTTTTGAAAATTACCTTTCATGCAGTGTATGTATGACACAGCTCTAAGTGAATGAAAACATATTGCAAAGTTTTAAATCTGAAAGTGCGCCGTGTATAAAGTTATTGTCTCTCAAAAGAAAGAGTCGACTCTTCAAATCATTGAAACGAGTCGTTTTTAAAACCAATCCCAAGTCATTTCATATTGATGTCAACATGAAACATTAGCATATTGCCCGCCCACTTGTTGGTCTTTTCGCATTGGTCTGAATGAAAATGCAAATGCATTCTTTGCCACTATGGTGAGGCTTTTGGAGTGGTAAAAATAGCGGTTTCCCCGGTAACGCTGTATACAAAACAGCACTGCGCTCACAAATGCTGCTTTATCAGGCATTACAGGCATGATGAAATGAACATTTGTATTTATTCTCATTTGTAAGTCGCTTTGGATAAAAGTGTCTGCTAAATGACTAAATGTATATGTAAAATTAGACCAATCGGACCAATCACCACAGATTAGCTTCACACAAAGGAGGGGTTTGGAAAAATTAATTGTTGAGCGAATAGCTTGGGAGTCATTGAGCAAGTAAGGTAAAAATAAATACATATTATAAGACAATGAAAGTGTTTTTTGACCTTGCATGCATGTCAACCTGTTGTTGGGGACTCGCAAAACCAAAATATGAACCTTTCATAACCCATAATAGGGGCACTTTAAGAAACCCACTCTTATCCCAGCACTATTAGAAAACTACAGACTGGTATCCCTTCTTCCTTTCATTGCAAAAACACTTGAACGAGTTGTGTTCAACCAAGTCTCAGCCTTTCTCACACAGAACTACCTTCTGGACAGCAACCAGTCTGGCTTCAGATGTGGACATTCAACCAAGACTGCCTGCTCTTGGTTGTTGAAGCCCTAAAACTGGCAAGAGTGGTTTCCAAATACTCAATACTTATCTTGCTGGATCTGTCTGCTGCTTTTGACACAGTTAACCACCAGATCCTCCTGTGAACCCTCATGGCAAAGGGCATCTCAGGAACCGCACTCAAGTGGTTTGAGTCTTACCTCTCAGATAGGTCCTTCAAGGTGTCTTGGAGGGATGAGGTGTCCAAGTCGCAACATCTAACTACTGGGGTGCCTCAGGGCTCAGTTCTCAGACCACTTCTCTTCTCTGTCTACATGGCATCACTAGGTTCTGTCATTCAGAAACATGGCTTTTCTTATCACTGCTAGGCTGATGACACTCAACTCTACCTCTCATTCCATCCTGATGATCCGACGATAGCTGCTTGAATCTTAGCATGTCTAACAGATATTTCTTGCTGGATGAAGAACCATCACCTTCAACTCAACCTTGCCAAGACAGAACTGCTTGTACTTTCAGCCAACTCAACACCTCATCAAACTCAATTTCTCCATCCAGCTAGGCACATAAACCAAAACGCCTTCCAGGGCTGCATTTCCCAAAAGCCTACAATATTAGGAAGAAGGCCCTTTCTGTCGGGACATGCTTCACAACTCCTTGTTCAAGCTCTTGATCTGTCCAGGCTGGACTATTGCAGTGCTCTCTTTGCAGGTCTTCCAGCCAATTCTGTCAAACCTCTGCAGCTAATCCAGAATGCGGTAGCAATAGTAGTCTTTAACGAGCCGAAAAGAGCGCATGTCACACCTCTGTTCATCAATTTTCACTGGCGACCAATAGCTGCTTGCATAAAATTCAAGGCATTGATGTTTACCTACAAAACAACCACTGGCTCTGTTCCCCTTTACCTAAATTCACTACTTCAGACTTATGTGCCCTCCAGAAGCTTGTGTTCTGCAAGTGAATGGCACATTATATTACACTATCCCGAAGAGACACTAAATCACTTTCACAAACTTTTACCTTAACTGTTCCCTACTGGTGGAATGACCTGCCCAGCTCAATCCGAGCAGCTGAGTCTTTAGCCATCTTCAAGAAACGGCTAAAGACACATCTCTTCCATTTACACTTGACCCTCTAACACTAGAACTCTCTCTTCTATTTCTATTCTATCTACTTGTTTTCTTTTTAATTATTAGGGGAAAAAAATGTTAATCCTCTAACACTAGCTCTATCCTATCTCTTTTCTATCTACTTTTTATTATTTTTATTTATCATAAAAAAAACTTGTCACACCATGTATATTGTTGCTATTTTGTTGTTTTGATTGCTTCTATTGTCCTCATTTGTAAGTCGCTTTGGATAAATGTAAATGTAAATATATTTTCAATACATTACCATTCAGATTTAAAAATAATAATTATAATATTTGTATTCAGCAAGGTTGCATTAAGTTGATAAAAACATATACATGCTGTATATTGAACTTTCTATTTATCAAAAATCCTGAAAAAAGTATAACAGTTTCCTCAAAAATGTTAAGCAGCACACCTGTTATCAATTTTGAATCTGAAAGTTCAGCTTTGCCATCACAGGAATAAATTACATTTTAAAATATATTACAAAACATAACAGCAGTTTGAAAGTGTAATAATATTCCACAATATTACTGTATTATACTATATTTTCCATCAAATTTTTAATCAAATAAATGCATCCTTGGTGAGCATAAGAGGCTTCTTGTGACCCCAAACGTTTGAATAGTGATGTATATAAATAGTTAAATAAATAATAATACAAAAAAGACTATAAATATTTAAAAGAAAAATGTCATAGTAGCAGTAATATTAAATTATGATTTATGAACCAAATATTTATTATATTAGTTTCAAAACATATCATAGATGTGTCTCAGTGAAACATGTTGTTCAATAGTGTAAGTAATTCTGCTTCTGGCTTTTAAACCACTTTTTCAAAAAAATCACCAAAAAAGGCCATATCAGTTTAATGTCATAATTATTGCTTGCATTTATATTTATTTATATTTCATTAGTATGCAAAATTGTAGTTTACTGTGTTTGTGATTGTATTAGCTTAGTGTAGGTCCAGTGGAGGGAGAAAAGCTCAATTCATACTCCCCAGGCAGCAGCATTACATTTGAAGTGAAAGGAGACCCGGGGGCAAAGGTCAGCCTGGTTGCTGTGGATAATGCCATCTTTCTGTTGAGTAAAAACCGTCTGACGCAGAAGAAGGTAAGTGATTATATAGTTTTCACTCCAGAACCTTCTCCAGAGCCTGGTGGATACTCATGTCTCTTTCGTTCAGGTGTGGGAGGTGGTGGGTCAGGGTGATATGGGCTGCACCGCGGGAGGAGGCAGGAATAATATGGCTGTTTTCAGTGACGCAGGACTGATGTTTTATTCCAGCACAGGAGGATACACGGACATAAAAGGTCCTTCACACATACACAAAATTAACATTTAATATATTTCTTCTAAAATAAATTGAATTACTATGGAAGCTTGTCTCACAATTCAGACTTTTCTTCTCGGAATGCTGCAATTATATATCGCAATGCTGTGTTTAATAATTCAGAAATGTGAGAAAAAAGTCTCAATCATAAGGGGAAAGAATGGCAGTTACATTTTTTATTTATTTATCCCTTGGCAGAAACAAGCTTCCATAAATTACACTACCACTCAAAAGTTTTGGGTTAGTAAAATTCGTAAAATGTTTTTGATTTCTGCATTTATTTGATCAAAAATCCAGTAAAACAGTAATATTGTGAAAAATTATTGCAGTTTTAAAATGCAACTTATTCCTGTGATGGCAAATCTGAATTTTCAGGATCATCACTCCAGTCTTCAGTGTCACATGATCCTTCAGAAATCATTCTAATATGCTGATTTACTGCTCAAGAATTTTCTTAACATTTGCTTAACATTTTTGTGGAAACCATGATATGTTTTTCTTCGTTTGATTTATTTGAAGTGGAAATCTTTTGTAACTTTATAAACATCTTTACTGTCACTTTTGATTAATTTAATTATCAATGTAATGCAACTTTGGTGAATATGAGTGTTAATTTCTTTAAAATAAAATCATACTGACCCCAAACTATTGAAAAGTAGTTTATATAAAACAAATCAAAAGCTTCAAAGCTAATGAGGATAGCAGCAACACAAATGTATCATCAAAAATCCAGAAAGAATATATTTCTTTGGCAATACGCTGGCCTAGGTTGCACATGCTGTTAGTTAATAGATTGGTTAATGTTAACTATTAGCCATATAGCTTTAGGCTACAGTTGCTATACAGCCAAACATTTGCCAATAGTTAACAGAATAATTTATTGTCAGTTAAGGTTAGTATATTGTTACGGCAGTGATAGCGAATATCATTGGGATCATTGCTCTTGAGGGTGAACTTGACCTTCAGCATCCACATTCCAGTCACCATACTGGTTTCAAACTAGTTGATTAATGGGACGAAATGTTCATCCTCTCCATTGTGATTGTGACTATAAACTTGCAGTCAGTCTAGTTCGAATTGTCTCATTACCAATCCAATGAACTCCCAATGGACAAAATCAAGACTCCTCTTACATTTATGTCACAAATACAACACAAAATGGAAGTCAAATGGTTTATGAATGCAAATGTTGGTTTATACACTTTTAAACATAAAGGTTCCAAAAGGGGTTTTTACTGTAATGCCACAGAAGAAAATGTTTTGGTTCCCCAAAGAACCTTTCAATAACAAGTTCCTAAAAGAGCCAATTTTTCTTATTGGAATATCCTTTTAAAATCTAAAGAACCTTTTGTGCAATTGAAAGATTCTATGGATGTTAAAGGTTCTTCATGGAAACCATCAATGCCAATAGAACCTTTAATTTCAAGAGTGTATTTTCTTTGGTTTATTTGGAATAGATTGCTCCAGCAGGTCTAGAAGACGACGTTCTGCTGCCAAACTGCAGCTCAGAGAGCAACTGGGTGAGTCTGTCATTATTACCAAAAGTTTGGTATGTTACAGTTTGTTAGAGAAGTGGAGATATGAAAGTGTTAGCAAAAGTGCTAGCTAAATGTAAGCTAATGTGCTAAGTCATCCTAAACATGTTCTTTTCTCTCAGAGAAGGTATATTCGGATCAGTTCCTGCAGAGATGTTGCGTGGATGGCATGAGGGAGATTCCCATGCCGTATTCCTGCTACCGTCGCTCCCTCTACATCACCGAGGACTGGAGCTGCGTGTTGGCTTTCCTTCGCTGTTGTGCGGAGTACAGAGGGGAGGAGCTTGGTGTCGTTACCAGGCCTCCGACAACCACCCTTCCACCACCCACCACCAGCGCCTACAAGTTTCACATGGATTATTTTGAGGAACGTGTTCTTTTCCGAGCTCCTGCCAGGACAGAGCTTTTCGGTCTTCCTGGGCGTATGGGATCTCCTCCCATCCTTGAAATTATGGGAATGTCCTCCATCCTTGAAGTGCGAGAGGACAGTTATGATGAAAACATCAGAGAAGAAGAAGAGGAGGAGGTGGAAGCGTTCGATGAAGATGATTTAGCTGACTTGGAAGACATTTACGTGCGCAGCAAGTTCTTCGAGTCGTGGCTGTGGACTGACATTAGATTACCCAGCGTTCCCAAGTCTGATGGGTAGGAGTTTGGCCTTTGGCCTCTGTATAGACGTCCCACTTTTATGATGTTCATAGATAGAAGTGTCTCTCCATGCTTTTATTCCAGATTGGCTGTACTTCCAGTGAACACCGTTCTTCCTGACAGCATCACTCAGTGGGGGTTTCTAGCCGTTAGTGCTTCACCTCAGACAGGTAAACAGCTCTGTCCATTTGTCTGTGTGGCAGAGCTTCTTCAAAACCACAGATAGCAGAATCTAAATTTCTTGCACTCTTTTTCTAGAGCAGCCAAACAACAAATCACAATTGCTTTTATACCACTTCTATAAGCTAGAATAGAATACAGCCAATATTGTATACTTACAACCGATACAGATTGTTTTTATGTGTTTTACGTGTCAAATAACTGATATGCAGAATCAATGTTAAATTATTTTATTTCGGTCACAATGATAACTAAATAATTACAATCAAAAGATATGAATTGCAAATGAATTAAGAGTATTTAAATAATTATTTAACTTTTAATAGTACATGTTTAGCATTTTTGCATATGACCTATAAATATATTAACATTTATTTAGATATTAATACACCATTGAATGAATTATGCATATTTTATTAATAATTATTTAGCTTTAGCTTGCTGTCAAGCATTTCTGCATATGAATTATGAATATTTTGGTAATAGTTATTGAACTTTTAATGCTGAATGTGAAGTAGTACATATGAATTACAAATTGTATTATTACATATTTATTGTTACATTTGATTATTATTAATTAATTTGCTTTTAATACATGTCAAGCATTTCTGCATATAACTTATGAATATTTTAATAATAATGATTTAGCTTTTAGTGTGACATGTCAAGTCTATCTGCATATGAATTGCAAATAGTTTTTATTAATAGTTATTTAGCTTTTAATGCAACATTTTGAATGTGTCTGCATATGAATTACAAATATTTTATTAATAGTTTATTAATATAAAAAATGCTGCATGTCAAGCATTTCTGCATATAAATTAAAATTGTATTAATAGGTACTAGTGTTTAATAAATGTTTTAAAATATTAACAACAACATTGACAAGAAAAATAAATAAAAAGTTATGCATTTGGCTGTATAATTTTAGTAGCTTTAAAAAAAAAACTTATAAAAAAGGAATTGTCAAAGTGATTGTCTGAGAATGAGATTATTCCTGGTTTGTGACCGTCTTACAGGTTTCTGTGTGGCTGAGCCATATAACGTCCGGGCGTCAAAGCCGTTCTTCATAGACCTGCGGCTGCCTCACTCAGTGTCCAGAAATGAACATGTGGAAATCAAAGCTGTGGTACACAACTACAGGAACTCAAAACTGGAGGTCAGCTTCACACCATCACAAAACAATAACCACTTGCCCTCTTCAGTTTATTTGTGTCCCGACCTGAACACTGTGTTTGTTTGCAGGTCATGGTGATTCTGGAAAAGACAGAGGACATGTGTAGCGTGGCATTTAGTGGACAGCACAGACAGCAGGTTTCGGTACCGGCCGGCTCCTCCAAGCTCATTTCATACACCATGATCCCTCTTAAAACAGGAGAGCTCCCCCTACAGGTCACTGCGGTTGCGGCCTCCTTCATGGGGCAGGATGCAGTGAGGAAGAATCTGCGTGTGGTAGTAAGTGAGCTCCAAAAACCTGCTCTATCTTGGGTCTCACGCATAATATTGAAAATATATTATATTAGTATATTGCTTGGTACATGTGTGTTTTTTGAAGCATTGGTGCACAATAACTGTGGTATATGATGTTATATCTTGTATTTTAGGTCGAAGGCATTCAGACTATTAAAGTGAGGAGCTTTGTGCTGAACCCCTCTGAGAAAGGAGACAGCGGTAAGACTGGCTGGAAATAATGAGTTTAATTGTGATCAATGTAATGACAAAAAAATCAATGAAATATTTTTTTTAAAAGTTGCCTTCGTAATATCACACTTTATACTGGTTTTACATTTTTAACAGTTTTATATAAATTTAATAAGATTTAAGATATCAATATTTAATAAGATGATAATTATAACTATATGACACTATAAATGGGTCTTTAAGCATGAAAGCATAATATATAAAAAGTGTTTGTGTTTATATATATATATATATATATATATATATATATATATATATATATATATATATATATATATATATACAGTGTGCATATATATATATAAAATTTCTTAGAACTATATACAGAAAAAATATCTTTATAATATCACACTTTAAACTTTTTACCACAGTGTGCTACACAGTATATATGGGACTTTATGCATGAAATATATATATATAACTATATGTAATAAAATAATATTAATAAAAAATTTACATTGTAAAAAAAAAAAAAAAAAAGTATTTATAATTTGAAAGTCATTAAAAAGTATACTGCCGAATCTCACAGAATTTGGCAAGTTTAGCCATGTAACGATACTAGTATCTGTCTGTATAAGTTTCATGATTTCATGCTTTTTGATTACTAAAATTTAATTTATTTAAAATAAAATAAAATGGATTTCATAAGGCCCCAATATCCTTACACAGGGACTCTCTCTCTCTCTCTCTATATATATATATATATTAGCAATACACAATATCACACTCTTAGCCATGCGATATGGCTGTATATCAGCAAGGCTGTGATTACCTGTGGCCTCGTGCCTACAGCCGAATCAGAGCCGTGCTGATATACAGCCATATCGCACGGCTACGAGTGTAATATTGTGTTTATACAACAGTTCTATGGCAAAAGTGTGTAAATAAAAAAGAGACAACGTGTCTTTAAAAACCCTCTTTAGTGCAGAACTACTTCCTTCCGCCACAGATTCAAATCTGATGACAGCGCTGTTCAGTGCATTTGTTGGTTGTCTAACAAGGTGTTGTTGAAAGTAAAAATAACTTCCTGAAACAACCCTGTTTCAGTGCACGGCTACGAGTGTAATATTGTGTTTATACAACAGTTCTATGGCAAAAGTGTGTAAATAAAAAAGAGACAACGTGTCTTTAAAAACCCTCTTTAGTGCAGAACTACTTCCTTCCGCCACAGATTCAAATCTGATGACAGCGCTGTTCAGTGCATTTGTTGGTTGTCTAACAAGGTGTTGTTGAAAGTAAAAATAACTTCCTGAAACAACCCTGTTTCAGTCTCTTTCAATATAAAAGTCTTTACTGCTGACTCTGTCTCATCACCATCTAATGTAAAATCACCGTCACGAACACGTTCTCAATACTAAATGTATATAAAAATGTATATAAAATATTATTTATTGAATAATAATATTTAATAAACAACAACAACAGGCAATTCAGTCAAAAGTACAAAGGCAGCGCTCTAATATACTGCATTAAAGTTACATAAAATACGTGATGAGATTTTGCCCTCATCCAAAACTATTTGCTCTGGAACAAATAATAGATTAATGAGACCAAAGACTGCCCATTAGATTTATTCAAAACGACTGATAATTTTTAGCCACTATAGAGACATCAGAGCCAGCGGCGAATTCCAGAAGATCTGGCCGAGGTGAGGCTGCTCTCGGCGGGTTCATGAGCGCTGAACGGCCGCTGACGCCCTGCAGCTCACATCTCCAAAAATGTTGAATCAAATTTTCAAATAGACGTAATCTTTATTAACAAACTGCATATTTTAAGTCTAAACAAGTACATTCTTGCCTAAAAAACTCTAAATAAAAACTACATTCTGTGACACAAAAACAGTATTATAAATAAAGTTACAGTGGATTTGGCCGTCCGCCATGACACTCGCTGTGAGAAATACTGCAAGCGGAGTGATATAAACGATGAAACGGTTCCGATATCACTAGAATATCGCACTCCTGGAAAAGGCTCTCAGCCAATAGATATTTTTGAAATATATATATAAACAATATATAGTATAGCTTTTGTTTATATTTTTATTATTTATGTGTTATCTATCTTTCTATCTATCTATCTATCTATCTATCTATCTATCTATCTATCTATCTATCTCTCTCTCTCTCTGTATATATATATATACAGTATATGTACTGTTTGTGTGTTTGTGTGTGTAATAATTCATTAATTATATGCTTTCATTTATATAATAATTATGCATTTTATTTATAAAGTGCTTTTACTCAAAAGTGCAACAGTACAAAAAATCATATAATAAAACATGCAAAATACAATAATACAAATAGATTGATAATCGGCAACAATAAGCAGATCAGATGTCTCTAATAAGTCCTTTGAGACCTCTTAAAACAGGCCTACACGGGGCAATTTCTGCATTTATTTTGTTATATATATATATTTGTTTATATATTTGTTGTTGTTAAGTGAAACATTTCCTTCATCTTAGCTGGTAGACAGCAGATAGAAGTGGAGAAGATGCAGTTGGACGCCGTTGTGCCAAAATCTCTGCCGGAGACATTTGTTAATGTCAGAGGTTTGACATTTTATTAAGCCATAATCAGAATTGTATAGTCATTGAGTATTAACTGTCAACTGCATTATGGATGTTTGATTGTCGTGTTGAGTTTTGTTTGTTCACATCAAGTACTGATCTGTAGGTTTTTAAAAAATATATAATTTCTTCAGGTGATTTGCTGGCAGACAGCATTGATAACTCTATTAAGGAGGACTCTCTGGCAGCGTTGATCCGGATGCCCGGCGGGTGTGTGGAGCAGAACCTGGCCAGAATCACGCTGCCCCTCATCGCCGCCCATTACCTGGACCGCAGTGGAAACTGGGACGCTGTGGGAATAGACCGCAGAGAAGAGGCCATCAAATACATCCAAAAAGGTGCAGTGAGACTTAAATAGGGATGAGCCCCCATTCCTTTAGATATTGATACAATAAATTATCTTTTTAACTTTTTTCATACTCAGGGTATGAAAATCAACTTAATTACCGGAAAAAGGATGACTCATATCCTCCCTATTCTAAAGAAGGCACCAGTACATGGTAATAATGCCGGCATGTTACTGATTACAGCTTCACGTCGAACATTTCCCTGTAGAGTTCATGTGTCTTTATGTTCTGTCCATCTCAGGATCACTGCATACGTGGTGAAGGTTTTCTCCATGGCAAAATCATTTATTAGCGTCGATGAGAAGCATCTGTGTGGTCCTCTGGTGTACCTGCTCAAGAATAAACAGCGCCCTGATGGATCCTTTCAGGAGGACAATCCTGTCTACGACACCAGTATGACGGTGAGAATTCATAACTGTGATTGCATTAATTGGAGTAGTTTCATAATAGTCAATGAAAGAGTACAGTACTAACATGCTGTGTTGTGATACAGGGAGGCCTGCAGGGCTCTGAATCCAGAGTGTCTCTGACCGCATTCGTGCTCATTGCTTTGGCAGAGGCACAAAATGCTGTTACCTGCCAAGAGCCAGACCTCAATATACAGGTAACTTCAGTCTTTAAAACTGCTAAAAACGTGAATTACACAACAAATAAATAGGACAATAGCTAGATTAAATCATTAGGACAATTAAAAAACGAAATAATTATTACAATAGCTAAATTAGATAATTAGGACAATAGCTAAATTAGATTATTAGGACAATAGCTAAATTAAATAATTAGGACAACTGATAAATTAAATAATTAGGACAAATATAAATTAAGTAGTTTGAATAAAAGCTAAATTAAATAATTATAACATAGCTAAATTAAATAATTGTGCTTATTTCCAATACGTGAAATAGACATAATATTAAATGTTATTATATAAACAGAAAATTAAGTTAAAATGAAATAACATTGTACAAAGTGAAGTTAGGAACATTTAGACATTTTCAAGAAAATATTTCCCAGATGCTTGCAAATTTCACCCAAAAAAGGAGTCCCATTCAATGTACACTCCTCACAATCCTGAAGGAGCAGAGACTGTCCAGCTTTTCAGTATTTTGAGTTCCTGAAGTATATTTCCCAGTTTTTATAATATTTAGTAAATAGACAAAGGTACAAAACTGATTCATGTCGTACTTCCAGGCCCACCGAAAAACTAATTTAATAAGTATTATAATTATTATTAATAATATAGTATAAAGTATTATAATAATAATTATTAATAATAATTATTATAATTTCTTTTTCTTCCCTTTTTTTTCTATTAGATAGACCTAAAATCCATTTCTTACTATGTGTCAGTAAGTTGTTGTTATTTTAGCATGTGTGTATTTTAGGATTACTGATAAACTAATGTACTTTGATTTGTATTAGTTATCTATTTTAGTTTTAGTTACAGTTGTAGTAATGTTGTCATTTTATTAGTTTTTTTTTATTATGTCTATATAGGCTTTTTATTAAGTTTTACTTTTATTTATTTTGAGTTATTTCAGTACTTCAACATACAAAATGGAAAGGAAATAATATATATATATATATTTAATGTATTTATATATATGTACATGTATATGTATATGTATATGTGTGTGGCTGTACATACACATGTAGTTGTTTTTTGGTGTTTGGCTTAGTGTTATGTTAGAATCATTATTATACTCATACCTTTTTGTTCTTTTAATATTTTTGAATTGTTTTTAGTTTTATTTTTTATTTCTTTAATTTAAATGTTGTAGTTTTGAAATGTTGTTGCATGCATTTGTCATTTTTATTTAATTTATTTCATTTTCTTAAATGTGTGTGTATATATATATAGTATTTATAGAGTTTTAGCTTTTAGTTTTAATTACTTTTTCTTATTTGTAAGTCACTTTGGATAAAAGCGTCTGCTAAATGAGTAAAAGTAAAAGTAATAACATATTTAAATACGTTTTTACATGTTCAGTGGTGCTAATTTTATTTTCTCCATTTGATCGTTGCAGGACAAGTCCAGAAAAGCAGCGGTGTATCTAAGAGAGCATTTCCCCCGACTGACGAGGCCGTACACAGCGGCTATAGCATGTTACGCTTTAGCTGTATCCAACCACGGCTGCATGAAGAGCATGTTACTAAATTTAGCCTCGCCTGGTACTTAGCCTTTGAAAACAAACTAAATATCTTACTTCTTGTTGGTCTTGTCTTTCTCATCTGTATTTTCTGTCAACAGATCGTACCCACTGGCCTGACTCTAGTAATTATTTCTTCACACTGGAAGCTACCGGCTACGCATTGTTAGCGCTGATCAAAGCTGGTCACATGGAAGAGGCAGCCGCCTCTTTTCGATGGCTGAATGAGAAGCGTGGCATTGGGGGAGGATACGGCTCTACTCAGGTAAAAACCACAAGAAAACCTTCACTAATTGTCTCATATCTGTATTTGAGGTACATTAATGACTGTTTCTCTCCCATCAGTCCACTATGGTGGTGCTACAGGCCCTGTCTGAGTACCTGGTGAAGAGGCCTCCTCCTGATGACCTCAATCTGTTGGTGCAGCTCAGTGTTCCTGGTCGCAGTGACGTACGCTGGACCTTCAATCCAAAAATTGCATATGTGGCCCGATCTTCACGGGTGCGTACTTCCAACTTTCAAACTCTCTTTTGTAGACAAATATGGAGTTATTATCAGTGTTGGGGTAACGCATTACAAATAATGTGAGTTACGTAATCAGATTACTTTTTCAATAATTAGTGAAGTAATGCATTACTTTTTAATTTACAAGAAAATATCTGAGTTACTTTTTCCCATGTATTGACTGACAGCTCTCCTATCCTCATGCTGAGAGAAATCAGGAGCAAGTGCAGAGGCGTTGTGTGCGCTGTGTAAACATGATGTTACTGTAGTTCTAGACTAAATGTCAACATGCATTTACTCATGTCTCTTGCACAAAAACAGATTCAGTATTCCTCAAAATGAATAAAAACAGTGCAATACAAACTCAGAATATGACGCAAACCTGCAATAATTAAATGCGTTAAATAACACAAATATCCTTTGTATTAAATCCCATTTTATTAACCAGTATCTTTACTGCTAATTTTTGATGATCCAATTCAACCATACTAATAAGCAAAAATTACTCTAGATATTTTTTTATTGCTAAAGAGTGTTTTCTTTCTTCTTATTCTGCTGATTCTGGACATCGGCCTGCCCACCGGCTTTGAGCCTGAAAACTCAGATTTAGAGTTGGTAAGACCAAACTCATGACATAATGTAGCATTACATTAGCGATAGCAGCTAATTCTGTAGCTAACTGTGTTGTAGCCTACCGAGACAGCATTTTAAGGCATACATGTGTGCTCTAGACATCTAACTTTGGGTTTAATTTAGGCTATCATGGAGAATTCCCATAATGCATTGCAACAAGCTACATCCAAAAAATTAGAAAAAAGTCGATTATAATGTTGATCATAAACATTATAATAAATGCTTCATGTTTCATTACCAGTGGACTTTTCTACCCAACATTTTTTGTGCTTTGTATTTTTATATTGAGTATTGCACATTTAGCTTCGCAACATGTTAAAGGGTTAGTTCACCCAAAAATTCTGTCATTAATTACTCACCCTCGTGTTGTAAGACCTTCATTCATCTTCGGAACACAATTTAAGATATTTTTGATGAAATCTGAGGGCTCTCTGCCCCTCCCATAGACAGCAATGTAACTACCACGTTCAAGGTCCAGCTGAGGGCTCTCTGACCCTCCCATAGACAGCAAGGTAACTACCACGTTCAAGGTCCAGAAAAGTACAAAGATGATCGACAAAGTAGTCCATGTGACATCAGTGTTTCAACTGTAAAGTTATGAAGCTACGAGAATACTTTTTTGCGGAAAGAAAACAAAAATAACGACTTTATTCCACATTTTCGTCTCTACTGCGTCACTTTGGACGCGCATTCACGACAGTATCATGGCGCGAGCGTGTTGCGGCGCTGACCCAGATCCGGCGTAATGACGTCATTACATGTAATGTCACTATGGAACATTATTGTGTTCCGAAGATGAACGAAGGTCCGGCTTTGAGCCTGAAAACTCAGATTTAGAGTTGGTAAGACCAAACTCATGACATAATGTAGCATTACATTAGCGATAGCAGCTAATTCTGTAGCTAACTGTGTTGTAGCCTACCAAGACAGCATTTTAAGGCATACATGTGTGCTCTAGACATCTAACTTTGGGTTTAATTTAGGCTATCATGGAGAATTCCCATAATGCATTGCAACAAGCTACATCCAAAAAATTAGAAAAAAGTCGATTATAATGTTGATCATAAACATTATAATAAATGCTTCGTTTCATTACCAGTGGACTTTTCTACCCAACATTTTTTGTGCTTTGTATTTTTATATTGAGTATTGCACATTTAGCTTCGCAACATGTTAAAGGGTTAGTTCACCCAAAAATGAAAATTCTGTCATTAATTACTCACCCTCGTGGTGTAAGACCTTCATTCATCTTCGGAACACAATTTAAGATATTTTTGATGAAATCTGAGGGCTCTCTGACCCTCCCATAGACAGCAAGGTAACTACCACGTTCAAGGTCCAGAAAAGTACAAAGATGATCGACAAAGTAGTCCATGTGACATCAATGTTTAAACTGTAAAGTTATGAAGCTACGAGAATACTTTTTTGCGGAAAGAAAACAAAAATAACGACTTTATTCCACATTTTCGTCTCTACTGCGTCACTTTGGACGCGCATTCACAACAGTATCATGGCGCGAGCGTGTTGCGGCGCTGACCCAGATCCGGCGTAATGACGTCATTACGTGTAATGTCACTATGGAACATTATTGTGTTCCGAAGATGAACGAAGGTCTTACGGGTTTCGAACAACATGAGGGTGAGTAATTAATGACAGCATTTTCATTTTTGGGTGAACTAACCCTTTAACTTCAAACTCTATTGAAATCAACTGTGACCCGAGTATGTTTGTGTGGTGAACAGAATTGCTGACTATAAAGATTGCTTCAAATCTGTCACCTTGACAGTTAGGATGCTAACTAAGTAAGCAGCTACCTACATAAATAGTATGCAGCAAGGCAACTTGTTAGGTTATAGAAGTGATAATGTCTAGTGTGATTTTTCAGCTCACAAATTCAGTGGATCGCTACATCAACAACTTCCAAGTGGTGGACAACCTGAGCGACAGAGGATCCCTCATAATTCACCTGTTTAAGGTAACCTAACAACCACCCTTATAGTTCATACTTGTTTAGCATGATGTCAATGAAGGCATCATTGAATATTTGTCTTTGTCTGAATGTCCCGGACAGGTGTCCAGCACTCAGACAGACGTGATCTCATTCAGACTGCATCAGAAATTTAAAGTGGGACTCCTTCAGCCTTCTACTGTCACAGTGTACCAGTACTACAACAAAGGTTCGTACACGCATTTAATTAGCTATGTTTGCTAAAGTTCACTGCTAACCTAAACCCTTAAGCATAATACTTTGGCATTCATCTCACCTCCCACTGTTTCTGTTATAGGCATGAATAGCTCAAATTCTGAGCAACTGCTATTACTTGCATAGAAATACGCTAGCAAACATTCAGAACAGCGACATTAGCATTAAAAATCATTAATGCGATTTACCATACTTAGGGCCATTCATACAGAACACTTTTTTTAATTTAAAAACGCGAGACGGAGGGTAGTGGAATGGGAAAAATAACAAAGTTTTTGAATGTTCTCTTTTAAAATCTCTATTAAGTTGGAGTGCTGTATTTTATGCGCAAAACGTAAATATTAAAGGTAGGCTAGGCGATTTCAGAGAGGCTAGCAATAACAAGCTAACTTTGAAAGCATAAGATCTCACCCTCCGTGCAAATCACTCTCCAAAGCCACGCCTCCTCCAAAAGACATGAACGCGCTAAGCAGACCAGAGGCTAACCAGCGACATGATGAGAGATGGCGTTGGTGGAGGGTTGAATGCAATGCTGTCAGATTACCTCATGTCTCGTTCACCGGTGAGAAAACACTACAGTACAAATGCATAATATTACAATAATAACGCGTTCCATTCTCGCTCGGTCTGCAGTAGTGTAATGGAATGCACTGATGACGTATCTTGCCTACGTGAACAGGGTGCGCGGAGGTATGCAAATTCATCTGTTGGGACAGCCTATCGTAGCCCTCGGACCAAGGGATATGATTGGACGAACATTTTATGGTCCTACGCCTTCCACAGACGATATAAATAAAAATAAATACATTTAGACCACTTAACTCAGTGACTGTTATCAGGATGTGAAGATAGTTTCGACCTGCATAACAAAAACATTGAACCAAATCACCTACCCTGCCTTTAACATAACCTGATTGATTCTGTGAGGTCAAGACATTTTAAAGTGTTTTCAAACTTTTTGGTGCCATGGACCCCTAAATATGATGATCTCCTTGCAAGGGACTCAAGCAAGAAAGAATGAAATACTACTTTCTTATAAAATGAACTCTAGTTGTCTTTGTTTTATGTACAACGTCAAATGCTAGTTAGTAAGTCTGAAGTGCTAATCACGGTCTCTGTTGTTTCAGATAAACGCTGTAGCAGGTTCTACTCTCCTCCAGAAGACAAACAGCAGCTTGATCAGATCTGCAAAGACAGTGTGTGCCGCTGCTCACAGGGTCAGTTTAGCTAGACTAACTTTGTGTTTTCAATCATTTTCTTACATAACCATTTATAAAACATTTATAAACCTTTCTTCATAGGTGACTGTTGTGTACTGAAGGAAGACTCCTCGTCTGTTGGTAAAGACCAGCGAAAGGCCGCAGTGTGTAATGGATTACATCATGGTGAATTTATTAAATGAATGTTTTTTTTTGGGGGAAAGCCATCATGATCTCATCGATAAATGTGTCTTTTCTTCAGCCTACAGGGTCAAACTGATCAGCGTCAGCCAGAGTCACTACGACCAGTATGAGATGGCGATTGTGCAGGTTATCAAAGAGGGTACGTCTACTAGAGTCTGACTTTCTCACATAACCAGTCATCTGGCTCATGTATCTCCATCTGTGCTTGTGTAGGGACAGAGGAAGGCTTGAACGAGCAGGAAAGAAGGACGTTCCTCTCTCATGCGAGCTGTAGGCCAGGACTTGGTTTGAGAGAGGGTCAGGACTATCTGATCATTGGGCCCATCACTGATGTTTGGCATGCAGGGGGCACGTCCAACAAGTGAGTAGCGTAATAGCACTGGAAATGTACATATTATGGTTCGTCTTTCATAATTCGGTGGTGTTTTCTCTCTCAGGTATGTGTATACGCTGGGTAAGGACACGTGGGTCGAGCGCTGGCCGTCCGAGTCTGAATGCGGGGCTGGATCCACACTGGAGGAGAAATGCGGCGCGCTGAAGAGCTTCGAAAAGGCACTGACAGAAAGCGGCTGTCAGACTTGAGACAGATGCTGGCAAAACTGGATTTTGAGTCTACGGCATTTTCACATGCATTAAAAAAAACACAACTACCAAAGATATGCTAATAGCCAGTTATTTACTGCTTCATGTGAAACTAATACTCTGAGGTCCTATTATACTCTATATCAAAAATAAAAGTGTTACAAAACTGTGCTGTTACTTTGTATATTTTTAAATGTATTTTTCTAATGAATTATTGTATATTTTTATATTTAATTAGCTAAAAATGATTATTAATTTATTAATATAATGTGAAGTAATATGTCATTTAAAATCCAGACGTGGACAAAAATATTTCTCATGGCCATGAATTAAGAATTTGTTCCCAAAAATAAAACGAGGGAATGAATTAATTAATAGTACAAGATGACCATGAATTAATGGGGGAAATAACACAAAACAAATTAATCTAAATAAATTAAAACGAGGGAACAAATTAGTGTAGCATGACCACATTTTAACAAAATTAAAACAACAAAAAACTGGTACAATTTGGCAATGATTTAACGAAATCGACAAAAATGTGGCCACATTTTTAAGAAATTAAAATGAGGGGAAAAGTTAGTACAATGTGGGCACGATTTAACAAGGGAAATTAAAAAAAAAAAAATTGGTACGAAATAGCCATGATTTAACAAAATTGAAACAAAGAAACATTTTGGTACAGCATGACCACAATTTAATGAAATGAAACAATGAAACAAATTAATACAATATGGCCACAATTGAAATAAATTAAAATGAGGGAACGAATTAGTACAGCATGACCACAACTTAACAAAACTAAAACAACAAAACAAATTAGTACAATGTGGCCGATTTAACGAAATTGAAATAAGGGAACAAATTATTACAGTGTGACCACAGTTTATTAAAACAATGGAATTAATTAGTACAATTTGGCTATGATTGAAATAATTAAAAACAAGGGAACAAATTGGTACAACGTGGCTACAATTTAAC
Organism: Sinocyclocheilus grahami; assembly: GCF_001515645.1. NCBI lineage: Eukaryota > Metazoa > Chordata > Actinopteri > Cypriniformes > Cyprinidae > Sinocyclocheilus > Sinocyclocheilus grahami. The sequence goes on along the minus strand of NW_015506493.1, from coordinate 150,769 downwards.
ATAACTAAACGAGGGAACAAATTAATACAACGTGGCCGATATTTAAAATTTTATATTAAAATTGGGGAATGAATAGGTACAATGCGTCCCCGATTTAAAAAAAAAATTAAAATGAGGGAAGGAATTAATAAAATGAGAACGAATGCCCTAAATGCCACCAGAGGGCGCAATTTAACAAGTAAAGCTGTGAGATCCTCCTCTCCAGTATATTGCTAAACGAGTCAGACATCACATTTCAAATATATACAATCATAAAAATAGTTATAAGGTGAAATTCATTTGAAATCACATTTTCTAAGAAGTGCTCACGGGTTCCTTATATATTCACACACGCAACCAATAAGAGATTGCGCCTGTACAAGTGTGTGAAAGACCCTGAGAGCTTAACATCTAGTCATAACACAGAGGAAGCAAGAAACAATGCCCTCCCTGCCAGCTCATACTGAAGGGCACTGCCAGAGAGGCCTCCTGTTTAGATCGTCTGCTCTGTTTTATGATATTTACAGTAACAGTATGTCCTCATTCACTGGCTCAAATTGTTATAGTGCCATTAAAAAGCACCAGCCATTACAAACCAGGCACGAGGCCAAAGAGGCAATTACTTCCAACATTACACACACACTCTCCTTCCTCCTCTCACTCCGTCCCTCCCTCGTCTCATACGCCCCTTCATCTCAACTCACCTGCCAGCGTTTTAAAGTACCAACAGGTGTGCAGTTCAAAGATAACCAAAGCCAGTTTATCTAAGATAGACCAGAGTTATGCATGACTGAACATATTAGTGATGTTGGGCAGAGTGTGTTTCCCAGGCCAGCACATATATGACTGGCTTTTGTCTGGTATTAAAAATCAAGCCTGATTTAACGTCTTTCAACCACATATGTGGTTAAAATGCTCAACAAATACTATTAGAATAGCTTAATTCTTCTTTGGAGTGATAGAGAGACATTTTTATTTAATTTTCATACTATTGTAACAGGCTGTTATTGTAAGTCATTCCATCTATAACTCACAAGCACAGACCTGCAGTGCTCAATCTCAACATAAACACACTCATACCGTCATTACTGCACTTCAGCTTTTGTGGATTCTCTTACAAATCTTAGAGGTACATGCTTATGATCACAGCTTCTTATACACCAAAATCTCTTTTACTGTATATATATATATATATATATATATATCACCAAAATACATAGTTTATATTTTGTTTTATTATATATATTTTTACTTTATTCACAATCATTTTTGTATTTTATTTATTTATATTTATTATATTTATATTTCAAACTTTATATATATATTTTTAATTATGTAACTATATTTATATATTTCATGTATTTTTTGCAATATCTGAGTAGGCCTATAT
>NW_015506493.1:131962-149118 GCF_001515645.1 Sinocyclocheilus grahami | reverse complement strand
TATATATATATAAATTTTCTTTTATATATTAAAATATATAAGCCTTCATTCTTTATATTTTACTGCATATTTTTAGAATTTTTTTATACTGTATATTTTATGCTTCATAAATAATTTTATGATATTTGTGTAGGTCTACATCTCAATATTTAAACAAAATGGCATAAAGGGTACATTTATTTAATTTATTAATGTATGTATTGTGTGTGTGTGTGTGTGTGTGTGTGTGATTTTATACTTGTGTCCTAAAAATATGCCAAAATATCTCAAATGTAATCAAAATTGCTTAAACAAAAAAAAGCTTTTTTTTACGTTGACCAAACAACCATTTTTGCGACGTATGCAAAATGTTTAAAGCAAGAAGCAAGACATAAAATACATAAAATAAGATTTTTATGCTCCAATATAACAAAAAAAGTCATAACAACAACAAGAACAATAATCACTTAAATATATTTTTTCTATTATGATTTTAAAGCACCAAGGGACTTCCATGAACATTTCTGAGTGATGCTGCAAGTAAAGTTTTGAACAGATTCATTGAACTGGACAGTTTGAAAAACTTAAATCAGAGTTTTTAATCCGACATGCTATTAATATTTTTAACGCTAAATATACTCTTCACGCCCACATACTGTACTTAAAAGTCATGGAAAAACTGTGCTAATGGAAAATTTGGAAAAGAAATGTCTATTAGAATATCATTATAAAACTATAGAATTTTTCATAAATGATGAATATATCGCCCACACATACTGTGAGGAAGATCATTTTAATATATAGTCTATGCTCATTAGTGCACCTGTCTTTAGAATGCAATGTTTGTACCGCCGTCACAACTTTTTTCTTTTCTTTTTCACACGTAGGCTACGCACTTTATTTTTAAACGCTCTCATAAAAGCTTGGGCTAGGCGAGACCTTTTTGATCTATTATTGTGGTGAGAACGGGCAGATCTGACCAGGCTTCAAATGAAGCAGCTCGAAAAGCACACCTGCACAGGTGTGTGGCCATGTGCGTGTGTTTGTCTGTGTATTTAAGCTCATCGTCATCAGCTGACTGCGAGTACCCTTTCTTTGGGCCCCACGTGCTGCATTTTTGACATGCTACTAATAAGATGAATCACTCCCTAATGAGGGGTTTTCGCTGTGCTCATGATGTTACCTTACCCCCACCACACACACACACACACACACACACACACACACACACACACACACACACACACACACACTCTCACTCACTCACTCACTAACTAAAGTGAGAACAATACTGTCGCTTCCCACCAATAGAGCTTCATCTTAACGTCGGGGGAAGACTGGAAGCATTGTGTGATCAGACAGAAATGACCTCATTTAATCCAGTGAGTAACACTGCGCTTTCACGCCTTTCTCTTTCCTCTCTGTAAGACACTGTGGGTGAGCAATACAACTCACACACACACACACACACACACACACACTCACTCACTCACTCACTCACTCACTCACTAACTAAAGTGAGAACAATACTGTCACTTCCCACCAATAGAGCTTCATCTTAACGTCGGGGGAAGACTGGAAGCATTGTGTGATCAGACAGAAATGACCTCATTTAATCCAGTGAGTAACACTGCGCTTTCACGCCTTTCTCTTTCCTCTCTGTAAGACACTGTGGGTGAGCAATACAACTCAGACAATACTCTCCGTAATGCCCCTGCGGTCGTGACCGCATTGCTAATTGCACTAATCTTGTATTTAAAAAAAAAAAACCAAAACAACCCAGCCTAATCATGAACTGTGTCACGTGGGCTAAAAACACCTTTCATTGGCATAATACATTGCACTGGTGGTGCATATAATGTATAGTTTGTTTTCTGAGAACAATGTCTTTCATCCTAATGAGAGCAGAAAACAGGTGTGGCTTCAAAAAAGATGCTAGGGCTTGTGAATTTTATTTGTCAATAAATTGAGGAAATTATTTATGCAAGACGGAGGAGTATAGTTCACCCAAAATTATTTTGCCATTATTTTGTGATTTTTTCAAAATATATTATGTGTAACACAAAAGGAGATGTTAGGCAGAATGTTCAGTCTGTCCGTCTTCATGCACCATATTTGAACATAAGCGAATATGAATGAAATTAGGTTTTATTATTTAAATGATGATTATTAATAAATATTATTTATTCATTTGTTAATAAAATGTATTTATTTTTGTACTACGTTAGATTTTTAGACAGTGATATCACTAAAAAACAATTTATTTTAAATAGGTTTTTAATTTTCTATTCAGAAAAAAATGAAAAATTGTGTTTCCACAAAAATATGAAGCAGCACAACTGTTTTCAACACTGATAATAATAATATAATTTCAAATCAGCAAATCGGCATATTAGAATGATTTCTGAAGGATCATGTGACACTGAAGACTGGAGTAATGATGCTGAAAATTCAGCTTTGCATCACAGGAATAAATTACATTTTAAAATATATTTATATAAAAAAAGTTATTTTAAGTTGTAATAATATTTAACAATATAACTGTTTTTGTTAATTAAATAATCAGAATTTGTGAGCATATGAGACTTTTTTCATAAACATTCAAAAATCCTATCACATCAAACTATATATGTGTATTTATTATATGGAAAAAAGCAGTGTGAACATTCTTCAAAATATCTCTTTTAGTGTTCCATCGAATAAAGTATGTAATATAGGTTTAAAACGATTCAACGTTTACAAAAACTCAATTTTTGGGTGAAATCTTAAAACAAACCTCTAAATATAGATTAGAAGAATGAACAAGTGTGTGTTTGGTGCTTGCTTCCTCTGAGTCTTTTGCAGGTGCTTGTCATACGGTGGCCGCTGATCTCATACACCAGCTGCTTACTGTCCCATCCATCAACACAGAGTCCTGTTTACTCTGATTGGCCAGCTATCAAGTGCATTGTGATTGGCCGAATACCTCAAGCGTGTGACGGAAATGATACGCCCCTACCATATTGTGATGCCCTGTCCGGCCGGAGCGACGTGACAAAAACATTAAAACCCATTATAAACGAGCATTTGTTGCATCCAGTGGGGACATACTGTAATTACGGATTATAATGACTTATACTGTCTTTTCATGCGTTGCGTTGCATCGCGCCGCGTAAACATAAAACCATGTTTGCATTTGTGATTGGAGAAATGCGGGCGGGTTTGAGAACAGCGCGGCCAGCGGATTCGACGAAGGAGCGTCCGGCGGGCTTGCGGCAACCACATGTGACGACCCCGGGCTGGACTCCGCTTCGTCCACACAAAGTAGTTTCGCTTTCACAACGAAACACACAGCACCTTCATGACATGGCGGCGGCGGAAACAACAATACTACAGCGAGAATAAAAGTTAAGCCATCTTTCTTTGCGTGAACATTTGGGCGGCGTTATGCAAATCTTCCCACATCGTGACGTAGACATGTGGGGGCGTGTTAGAACGAGCCGTTTTAGGTAGGCGTGGTTGACTCTTAACTTTTATAAAGAATATCTCTTTGGATTTGAGACTTTAGTCTTTGCAACTTTACAGATCTTCTTTATGCACCAAGAGCTTGTAACACTTCAAAGAGAAAGGAAAAATTGAAATCGCATCATATGACCCCTTTAAGTGTCAGTTTTTCGAAATTGAGATTTATACATCAACTGAAAGCTGATAAATAAGCTTTCCATTGATGTATGGTTTGTTAGGATAGGACAATATTTGGCCGAGAAACAACTATTTGAAAATCTGGAATCTGAGGGTGCAAAAAAAATCTAAATATTTATAAAATCGCCTTTAAAGTTGTCCAAATGAAGTTCTTAGCAATGCATATTACTAATCAAAAATTAAGTTTTTATATAGGCAATAAACAAAATATCTTCCTGGAACATGATCTTTACTTAATATTCTATTGATTTTTGGCATACATTTTATATATATACCTTAGAACATTTCCAGACCTGGAAAAATGTTCTGGTTGTCCAGGAAACTTAGGGTTTACTGTACTTCAGTATACTTCTTTTTTTTTTTACGTGTATGCTAACATATCTGTACAGTATGCGTCACGGAATTCAATTTTCGGCATCAAAAGTTGCACGCAGCTAAATTTTTATAGCTGTGCATACTTTGTACGCTCAGCTCGCACATGCAACTTGACACCTGTGTTAATGCACGCTATCAAATGGAGTATACATTGAAAGTCTATGCATTCAGCTGTACGCATACGCGAAAAACTGAAGTATACTTTGGGCTTGAGGGGTTTGTTCAAATCACTAACTCTAAATATGCACTGTTAGCAAGTACCACTAATGATTTAACACAATTTGGTCAATAACTGTGCATGTGTAAACACTGTAAGATAGAGACTTGGTCTTGCACAATGCAGATAAAGTTGTACCATGCTGTTTCAAAGAGCATTCCACACTGCAATACACACATGTATGCATGTTCCTGCATGAGTGTGTCAGATAATAGATATCAAAACAAAGCTTTATTTTCATGCTGACTGCAGCAAGTCTCGATAGCCGTGCAGCATCATTGGCCTTGACCTCTTTATCTGTGCTCAGATGCAAATTGCGTCCTCAACGTGTAGATGTTGTTTGACATATGACAGTAGAATCTATGAGTAAACTCTTGTATTTTAAAGCATATTCATGCATTATCTAGGATAAGCCTTTGTTTGGCCATCACCCAAATGCTCCTGCAACAATGCACAATCGGTTTTGGTTAGCAGCCAAGCATACTGTGAGTGTAGGCTTTGATGTCTTCTCTGACCTACCTACTGATGCAGACCAGGGGTTGAGGAAGCTCCTATTGAAACTTGAGCTTGCTTAGCCACAAGCTAGTTCAAGATTATGTTGCAAAGGAACTCAAAATGAATTAGTAATTTTTATTTTATTGAATTTTTCTGTGAAATTGTATATTTACATTGAATTTACATTGTATATTTACCTTTTACTTGTCTATGACTATGACTACTTGATTACATAGATATCAAAACAAAGCTTTATTTTCATGCTGACTGCAGCAAGTCTCGATAGCCGTGCAGCATCATTGGCCTTGACCTCTTTATCTGTGCTCAGATGCAAATTGCGTCCTCAACGTGTAGATGTTGTTTGACATATGACAGTAGAATCTATGAGTAAACTCTTGTATTTTAAAGCATATTCATGCATTATCTAGGATAAGCCTTTGTTTGGCCATCACCCAAATGCTCCTGCAACAATGCACAATCGGTTTTGGTTAGCAGCCAAGCATACTGTGAGTGTAGGCTTTGATGTCTTCTCTGACCTACCTACTGATGCAGACCAGGGGTTGAGGAAGCTCCTATTGAAACTTGAGCTTGCTTAGCCACAAGCTAGTTCAAGATTATGTTGCAAAGGAACTCAAAATTAATTAGTAATTTTTATTTTATTGAATTTTTCTGTGAAATTGTATATTTACATTGAATTTGCATTGTATATTTACCTTTTACTTGTCTATGACTATGACTACTTGATTATAATATCATTTTTGTCTTATTTATATACTATTACTGCCTTTTTAAAATATTTTCAGTTTTAATTTAATTTTAATGTTTGTTAAACGGAGTGGTAGTATAGGTAACCATTTTGCTAATGTTACCATTATTAGCAAGATGCTACATTTTGCTGAAACATTACAAACTTATTTTTTGAATTAAACCAGGAACATCTATTAAGAAAGTAAATTAGGTACATTTGGATTGGAAGTTGGCATTTGGAAGTCTCGCTTAGCTGTAAGGCTGTTAGCATAATGCACAGTGACATAAAACATAACAGCAATGGTGAATTTTGTCATGCTACACCCCAACATGTTGGAAAAAAATGGCTTGTTACAGGAAAATCAACACTATTTTGAGAATAGCTGAGCTAATGTCAGGCTACTAAAAAGATAAGCAGCGCCACTACATACAGCAACTCCCCAACACTGAGGGAGAAGCAAGGACGCTAGTTAATATTTTGTAAAGACATTTTTGATACGACTTACACACACTGCAAAGAACACTCCTTCCAGGTACAACAAACATGCTCAACCACACCTTTCTTTCCTTCTTTCATCTTAGGGTCTCCTTATTAAATGGCTTACAGGGATGAGATGAGACATGTACAAACACAAACACACACAGTGTATGATAAGAAAATACGTAAAGCCAGTAATTGGAGGATGGTGAGAGAAGTCTAGTCTGTGTCTCTTTGTGTAAACTGTCTGGACTGCTCCTGGGAATTTCCCTTAATTTTTTTCTCCTCGCTCAAGCATTGCAACACTGTTATTCTTGTGAGGGCTTGAGGGCTTGTCTCTGGTGGCAGAGGTCTTGGTCTGTTAATTCCTCTGGACACACTAAAGCTCTGCAGGAGCCAGAGACACTGGGAATGATGAACAGTGCACAAATTGAGAGAGACGGCGGAGGAGAAACAGAGCAGAGGGTTTTTTCCTCCACTATAAATAATACTTTTGTACTTACATTTATATATATTTTTTGTCCACTCATGAGTGCTGCAGAGCCAACCAAAATAATTGATGTTGTCATTGCACTGCCAAGCTCCATTACAGATGAACATATTTTGGTCCCACTGTTCTGGCACCGATGCTGTATGGCATTTCAAGACACGTTATTTCTCACTAGCTCAACTTTCACTTACTTTCAAAAGAGCCAAAACTCTGGGACACCAAATTCTTCATTCTTATTCATGCCTCCACATTTTCAAAGTTGGAATGATGTGTTTGAATATGAGACACATGAGAACAAATAGTATTTGTAAAGAGCACATGACATTCAGGGAAAAACTAGATGCAACACAATGTCATGGCAATTAATTCGTAACTTTTAAATTTTAGCAAATTGTTGGCCAAATCATATAAATTCATACAATCTCATTCGTACATTTTCATATAATCTGCTTACGTCCTATTGATGTTGAGGGATGGACCTTCATGCTTTTTTCAAAAAAATTGTATGTTTGCCGAAATTAAATGCCGCCTTGTGAAATAGTTAAGTTTTCCTGTGAAATCAGGTTGACAAGATATTATGGCTACAAATTAAGAATGAATTAGTGCAACGTGGCCACAATTGACCTAAAACGAGGGAATGATTTAATAAATTGTGGGAATAAATTAATAAAACGTTGCCACAGTTTAACTAAATGGCCATAAATTAATAAGTCGTGGAAACAAATTCTTGATTCGTGGCCACAATATCTTTTTTTTTTTAGCATGTCGTGATATGTCATATTGACTAAAATTTTGCATTGTGTTAAATCGCTTCAGAAAACTTGTAGTACACTCAGAACATTTTCTAAAAATACTTTAACTATGTTGATGCAAAAATGTCAAGTGGTGTAACCATCAAGTCTAAAAATGTTCAATTTTTGAGTCATGAATATCAACATGTTTTCTTAGGGTTAGTCCATGTGACCTGAATAAAATGCATGTTTTGGTAAAAACAAAAAAACAAAAAATGTAACGATTAACACATAGTCATGAGGGTCTAAATTGGTCCTCTATGTTTGGTTTTCTTGTCACATGATGAAACATGGCCTCTGCATGTTGGTTGCCCCACATTATGTGTCCGAAATTGCGTACTGTCTGAGTAGGTACTACATTCAAATTTGAACTAACATTACGACGTTAGAAAAGTATGTACTATGTAGTATGAATATAAGTAGCATGAAGGAAATTTGGATGCCATGTTGCTACTGTCATGTGACCTACCAGCGTCAGCTGCTTCACTTCACTGCCATTCATAAATCCTTTCCTGTGGCCTCTTGGGATAATACAGTGCCCATAAAATACGCACTTCAAAATCTCATTGGAAGTAGTAGATCATCTGTTTACTTTTCGCCTACAATTTTTTGAATACTATGAATTTGGTCATACTACTCTTTAGTGTACCGTTTATGACATACTATGTAGGGAAGTATTCAATTTCAGATGCATTTTAACTTTTATTTGTTGGACAAAAGTTTTTCATATATGTTATTATTATAAAGTTACATAAAGTATAATGCTTAAAAAAATGCTTTGAATTCTACTTTTGCATTCCAAGGAAGACATAAAGTTGGGTTTGGAATAACATCAGAGTGAATAAATGATGACAGAGTTTTCACTGCCGAACTATTCCTTAAAAGTACCACAAGTCAAGAGCTTGACCAGCTAGCAAGTGTGCAGTGTTTGTACACAATAGAAGTTCAACTTATTATTCTCATGCTTGGACGGATGGGAAGGAGAGCAAAGGTTTTTGGTTTTGGCAGGAATCCCAGCTTGGCATGGGCTGCCGGTGATCGAGGTATGTGTGGGTGTCCATGTGTCCAAGTGTGTCTGTCTTACAGAAATGGTACAAGTATGCATCTCTGTGCTCCATGGAGGTTTCCCACACATGGTAGATGTGGTTGCGCAGTGACTCATTCTCTTTGGCAAGGCGGGATCTCAGGGGACTTCAACTCCCATAGTCCCTTTTTTATCTGCCTATTTTTACCACAACCATAACAAATGTCCGCTCATTTGCTTTTCCTTTTTCCTCCATATCAAACTGTCACTTGATGGCCATCCATATCAAAACGTCTTTCCATTTCAGCCCTTTTCGGAACAGCTCTTCTGACCTCGTACCCCTTCCCCCCTCTGTCTTCATTGAGATGTCAGTCATGAACTACATTGACACTGGATTTCCAGATTCTACACCTGCTGAAACTTTGGTGTGTGTGCGTGGGTCCTCACACATTCCTCTCCATCTTACGGCTAAAGTCAGGGTCAGGAATGCAACTCATGCTTGCCACACACACACACACACACACACACACACACACACACACACACACACACACTTATAAAATGAAACAAGAACACGCACAACCAGAATGCATTGTTATAAAACAAAATCCCAATCTCTGGATGAGTGGAATGAATGGAAACTTCCAGAGAATTCTATTATTCCTTTTACCTCACCAAATCGCACCAAACCAAATTTGGAAGGTAGTGTGTGTGTCGTGTCTATTTTATCAGCTTTTGTTTCAACTCTAGAACATTGTGCAGCTCACCTCCTGTAGTCTGCTGTCTTCACCTTCTCCTTTTTTTCTTCTTCTTGTAGCCTATTCATTGTTGCTTTCTTTCCCATCATTTCTCCTCAATAGTTGTTAGTCTGTGGTGCTTCCTGTCTCAGTGGGGTTAATTAAGGACTCACCCATCTAAATCTGAGGAGACACACTGGCTTCAGTAGACCCTGAAACTCACTAGCTCGCCCCTATTTCTCCTGTTAGACATTAGTCTGACAGGACATGTCTAATGTAAACACCGTCTGAATATGAACTAAATGTGTTAACTATTAACTTTCTAATAGCTCAGAGGAAAACACCTTGCTAACTCACCTCCGGAGTAGAAATATATAGCAAAATAAATTCGTATTTTAATACCCGCGACGGTTTATCTTTCAAGCAACGCATTTTTTGTCAGAATGTCACGTCCTCAGCACTTGTGGAGTTAAGTGGGGGGAAAAAATCTGTCTTCATAGGTTTAGCAAGGTGAAGCATATCCAATTTTTAGTGGTTTGTCATTTTTGAACAAATTTGCGAACAAATACGGTGTTTTTTAACAAAGTGCTTGAGTGACTGAAGTCGCTTGTCGTCACCTACTGACTTAACCCGCAGAAAAGTTTCACCAAACGAATCTTTTTTTTTACTGATTCAAAAGATTCGAGTCACTGAGATGAATCAGAATCCCCAGCACTGCAGTTTCACTGAGGCGGTGACTTGAAAGGCGCGTGGTTTGCAGAGATTCACCTCGTCTTGAGGGGGCGCGCGGCTCGTCGAGTTTAACATGAGGAGATGAGAGAAGCTGCAGTTCATTCTCTGTCAGATCCTTTCCACGCCGCGGGACCTGCTGAAGTTTGAACCAAACTACTTTTATGTGAGGACACAGAGTATGGACGTTGCATAAAAATGGACTATTTTGGATAAATGTGGACTCTTTTGTACCACGATTTTGAGCCTATAGGTGTACATTTGGATTTAGATTAGCCTTTTATTCGTTTTTTTTCTATACAATTCTGATGCGGTAAAGGGATGAAGGATTGCTTCATTCATGTTTTCTTAGTGTGTGAGTGTGTGTGTGTGTGAGGAGAGAAATGATCTTGCGCACTGGTTTGCGGGTTTGATTTTTTTAATTTAATGGATTAGCAGCGTCAATAACTTATTAATAGGAGCTCGTTTGATTTCATAGAGTCGGGTTTCGATTTTTCGGCTCTGACTTGTGAAGAGTTTATCCTTTGAGAGATTTGTCTGTGGAAAGGCATGTTCCCTGGCTTCTCGCCGGTTGGAGCATCTTTGCGGCTCCGGTCGGAAAGGTTTCGCCTGCGCTGGGGCACATTTGGACCACAGGGGAGATGAGAGCCGCGCTGATCCACTTTCTCTTCTGCTGCTTCTCCCTGCTTTCAGCAGCCGCTGAGGTAAGATCAACATCTGAACACATGCATTGAGGATAGAAGAAGAACACGATGGGGTTTTTTTTACTGAAGAGAGAGATTCCTTTATAAATAGAAAGAGAGAGAGAGCATGTATAGTAAGGCCTGTCACTACGCAGTTCTTCATTATAACTTTAATGGTTATTAAAACCAGAAAATCGTATTTCGCGTAATTGTAGCTATGTGAGCAATGAGAAGATGATGGACGTTCTAAAATCTTTTTTTAACTTAAAATCTATTTCTAAAATATTAAAATATATTAAAATATTAAATATTCTAAAGTATATAACTTTTCCAAAATATATTTTAAACACACGTGGCAAGTTTTTAATAACGTAACTAATATCTGCACTCGTGTTACATACGATTTATTTTTTTATCTTTTTACAATTTTCTACACACCTTTGGGTTACGAGTCTGACTCTCTAACCATTAGGCCACGACTTCCCCCTTAACATTTGATTATGTTCCATTGATGTCACCTGTGTTCCCCTGATTGCCCTGTGTTTAAAAGTCCTAGTAACACTTTACAATAAGGTTCATTAGTTAAACATTAGTTATTGTATTAACTAACATGAACTAACCATGAGCAATACATTTGTTACTGTATTTACTAATCTACGCTCACGTTAGTTAATAAAAATACAGATGTTCATTGTTAGTTCATGTTAGTTCACAGTGCATTAACTAATGTTAACAAGATTTTAATAATGTGTTAGTAAATGTTGAAATTAACATTAACAAAGATTAATAAACGCTGTATAAGTGCAGTTCATTATTAGTTCATGTTAACTAATGTAGTTAACTAATGAACCTTATTGTAAAGTGTTACCCATACGATTTATTTTTTTTATCTTTTTACAATTTTCTACACACCTTTGGGTTACGAGTCTGACTCTCTAACCATTAGGCCACGACTTCCCCCTTAACATTTGATTATGTTCCATTGATGTCACCTGTGTTCCCCTGATTGCCCTGTGTTTAAAAGTCCTAGTCTGTTCAGTTTGTGTTTGTCAGGTCTACTCGTTCTCTACGTGTGTTGGCTCTAGCTCCTATTGTGGATTATCTCCTGAGTTTCCTTGATTAAAGACAGTTCTCGTTTACTTGTGCCTCCTTCGTGTTTCCGCAACAGCGTGACGTGACAGAAGACCTGACCAAGTACAGTTACCTCCATGTGTTCCCTCCGTTTTTGTTTCCGTTGTTTCTATGGATCCCCTCCTTCGCCCTGAATTCCTCCTCCTCTTTCTGGAGCAGGGGGAGCGCTTGCTCGAGGACCATACCAGACTGTTTCTGGCCCTCGCCGAACTTACCAGCTACCCGGACGATGTGCTCTGCGTGTTCTATGATGCTAGCCTGAACACCGCGTGCAGAGCGCCGTCATCCAAAGATGGTCTTCGAGCAGAATTCGCTGCCTTCATAGAGTGGACTATGGAGAGAAACTGATCGCCATCCTGGATGATCTCGTCAGATCCACTCCAGACCCAGTGCCCAGCCCACCATCTCCCCGCGGTGCGGAGCATCAGCCCGAGCCCACCGATGATGGAGAGCCAATTCCCACCACGATCAGCGAGCCAGCGCGAAGCCAAGCGACTGAGCAGAGGATCGCCCCGGACGTAGAGCTCAACTCGTCAGACCAGGTGTGAGAGCCGGCAATAATGGCTGCCACAAGAGAGAAAGGCGCGGACGGTGTGAGCGGGGAGAGGAGCTCTGCCCACTGCACCACGGCTGAGGGTGAGCTGAGTATGGTACAGCAAAAGTGCCAAACCGAAGAGGAGAGGGCTCCAGTCCAGAGCGCCCGCTCCTAGAAAGCGCCCTCCAGTGCCAGCTCCTCGTAAGCTCCCTCAAGTGTCCACTTCTCCTGGGTGCCATCCTGTTCCCATGTTCAGCCTAGAGGGGGCTCCTGATCCAGAGTTTAGCCCTGAATGCCCGGAGGCTCACAAATGCCTGCACTCCCACCCGCTCCTGCCTCCTCCACCGCTGTCGTCTGGCAGCCCCTCTGCTCGCCCTCAGCCCACCATCATTACTGTGCGAGCTCCACGGGTCTGCCATCCTCCAGCGTCGCCATGGCTGGAGAATCCCTCACCTCCGTCTCCAGCCTCTGAAGCCTGGACTCCGCCTCGGCCCGTAGACCCAGCAGCTCCACCTTGGCTCCTAGCTCCCTCACCTCCACCATCACCCATCGATCCACCAGCTCCACCGGACTCCCTCGTCCCTCTGGCTCCGCCTTGGTCGGGTGTCGACCCGCCATCACCTCAGGACTCCGCTCCTCCGGCTGCACCTCGTCGCTCCGTCCCACCGGCTCCTTCCTCCCGCCAGCTCCACCTTGGTCCTCAGTCACTCCGGCTCCGCCATGGATCTCTGGATCTCCGCCTCCACCTTGGTCGCCAGAGCCCTCGGCTCCAACCTTGCCCCCCGGATCCTCGGCATCCCCCTGGCTCGTTGGCTCTTCGTCTCCGCCTTGGGCTCCTCCGCCGCCGTTGGATGGCCCCCTGGAGTTGGCGGTCATTCCTCCTCCATGGCTCCTCCCTCCGTCGGCTCCACCGTGGGTCGCCATCATGGCTGTGTTCTGGGTCCTGCTTGGCTCGTCCTGCTCCGGGCCCCTCCTGTCTCCTCCCTCCTTCGTCGCCTCCCTGGTCTCTGTCTGCCGGCCCTCTCCCGGGTGTCCGTCCTCCTCCTGAGCCTCCTCCCAAGCTCCCACCTATGCCTCCCTCTGTTGTTGTTACTGTGCGAGGATGCACCTTCCGGGAGGGGGCAAAATGTCAGACTTTTGGACCTGTTTTGCCCCCGTAGTCCTTCCTGTGTTTCCTTATTTGGTCAAGTTCCTGTCCTCGTTTAGTTTGATTATGTTCCAATGATGTCATCTGTGTTCCCCTGATTGCCCTGTGTTTAAAAGTCCTAGTCTGTTCAGTTTGTGTTTGTCAGGTCTACTCGTTCTCTACGTGTTGGGGCTCAAGCTCCTATTGGTGATTATCTCCTGAGTTTCCTTGATTAAAGACAGTTATCGTTTACTAGTCTGACTCTCTAACCATTAGGCCACGACTTCCCCCTTAACATTTGATTATGTTCCATTGATGTCACCTGTGTTCCCCTGATTGCCCTGTGTTTAAAAGTCCTAGTCTGTTCAGTTTGTGTTTGTCAGGTCTACTCGTTCTCTACGTGTGTTGGCTCTAGCTCCTATTGTGGATTATCTCCTGAGTTTCCTTGATTAAAGACAGTTCTCGTTTACTTGTGCCTCCTTCGTGTTTCCGCAACAGCGTGACGTGACAGAAGACCTGACCAAGTACAGTTACCTCCATGTGTTCCCTCCGTTTTTGTTTCCGTTGTTTCTATGGATCCCCTCCTTCGCCCTGAATTCCTCCTCCTCTTTCTGGAGCAGGGGGAGCGCTTGCTCGAGGACCATACCAGACTGTTTCTGGCCCTCGCCGAACTTACCAGCTACCCGGACGATGTGCTCTGCGTGTTCTATGATGCTAGCCTGAACACCGCGTGCAGAGCGCCGTCATCCAAAGATGGTCTTCGAGCAGAATTCGCTGCCTTCATAGAGTGGACTATGGAGAGAAACTGATCGCCATCCTGGATGATCTCGTCAGATCCACTCCAGACCCAGTGCCCAGCCCACCATCTCCCCGCGGTGCGGAGCATCAGCCCGAGCCCACCGATGATGGAGAGCCAATTCCCACCACGATCAGCGAGCCAGCGCGAAGCCAAGCGACTGAGCAGAGGATCGCCCCGGACGTAGAGCTCAACTCGTCAGACCAGGTGTGAGAGCCGGCAATAATGGCTGCCACAAGAGAGAAAGGCGCGGACGGTGTGAGCGGGGAGAGGAGCTCTGCCCACTGCACCACGGCTGAGGGTGAGCTGAGTATGGTACAGCAAAAGTGCCAAACCGAAGAGGAGAGGGCTCCAGTCCAGAGCGCCCGCTCCTAGAAAGCGCCCTCCAGTGCCAGCTCCTCGTAAGCTCCCTCAAGTGTCCACTTCTCCTGGGTGCCATCCTGTTCCCATGTTCAGCCTAGAGGGGGCTCCTGATCCAGAGTTTAGCCCTGAATGCCCGGAGGCTCACAAATGCCTGCACTCCCCCCCGCTCCTGCCTCCTCCACCGCTGTCGTCTGGCAGCCCCTCTGCTCGCCCTCAGCCCACCATCATTACTGTGCGAGCTCCACGGGTCTGCCATCCTCCAGCGTCGCCATGGCTGGAGAATCCCTCACCTCCGTCTCCAGCCTCTGAAGCCTGGACTCCGCCTCGGCCCGTAGACCCAGCAGCTCCACCTTGGCTCCTAGCTCCCTCACCTCCACCATCACCCATCGATCCACCAGCTCCACCGGACTCCCTCGTCCCTCTGGCTCCGCCTTGGTCGGGTGTCGACCCGCCATCACCTCAGGACTCCGCTCCTCCGGCTGCACCTCGTCGCTCCGTCCCACCGGCTCCTTCCTCCCGCCAGCTCCACCTTGGTCCTCAGTCACTCCGGCTCCGCCATGGATCTCTGGATCTCCGCCTCCACCTTGGTCGCCAGAGCCCTCGGCTCCAACCTTGCCCCCCGGATCCTCGGCATCCCCCTGGCTCGTTGGCTCTTCGTCTCCGCCTTGGGCTCCTCCGCCGCCGTTGGATGGCCCCCTGGAGTTGGCGGTCATTCCTCCTCCATGGCTCCTCCCTCCGTCGGCTCCACCGTGGGTCGCCATCATGGCTGTGTTCTGGGTCCTGCTTGGCTCGTCCTGCTCCGGGCCCCTCCTGTCTCCTCCCTCCTTCGTCGCCTCCCTGGTCTCTGTCTGCCGGCCCTCTCCCGGGTGTCCGTCCTCCTCCTGAGCCTCCTCCCAAGCTCCCACCTATGCCTCCCTCTGTTGTTGTTACTGTGCGAGGATGCACCTTCCGGGAGGGGGCAAAATGTCAGACTTTTGGACCTGTTTTGCCCCCGTAGTCCTTCCTGTGTTTCCTTATTTGGTCAAGTTCCTGTCCTCGTTTAGTTTGATTATGTTCCAATGATGTCATCTGTGTTCCCCTGATTGCCCTGTGTTTAAAAGTCCTAGTCTGTTCAGTTTGTGTTTGTCAGGTCTACTCGTTCTCTACGTGTTGGGGCTCAAGCTCCTATTGGTGATTATCTCCTGAGTTTCCTTGATTAAAGACAGTTATCGTTTACTTGTGCCTCCTGCGTGCTTCCTCAACAGCGTAACGTGACGCATGAGGGTCTAAATGGGACTTTTCTGTTTTCTTGCATGTTGGTTATGACACCCTGACTTCAGATATTAATGTTATAAAGTCAAAAAGCAATATTTTAAAGCTGTGTTTATTGATTTTTTTAAAAGAAATAATTGTGAAATATTATGACAAACTACAACAAACGTAAGTAATTTTAATTTGACATGGTTTGAATAACTACTTTTTTCATAGGAAGCACCAATTCCGCAAGAGCTGATTGAGAGACTGTCTAACAGCGAGATCCACAGCATCAGCGATCTCCAGAGGATCCTGGAGATTGACTTCGTAGGTAAAGTCTCACTGTTTTTCTTATTATTTGATAAGATGAGTGAGTAGGTTGAGTGAGTTCTAAATCCTAAACTTAAAAGGCAATGGCAGGTAATGGTGATACAAATCAGTGACGTGAATCTATTCAAAAGGGAAAAAAAAGATTTGTTCAGATTCGTTCAATGAATTGTTTAGTGACTCTTCTCCAGGTTACATCTTAATGTAGTAGGTGGCTACAAGTTTGTGTCGTGAGTGACTCATTGAAAGATTCACTCAACTGATTCATTAAAAGGTTAATATATGGCTATTTCAAGTTTTCCTTTCTCTTTGGAGTGTTTCAAGCAGTTTGTGAATAGATAAGATCCCTAAAGTTGCAAAGACTAAAGTCTCAAACCCAAAGATATATTCTTTATAAAAGTTAAGACTAGGGTTGGGTATCAAAAACCGGTTCCATTTTAGAACCGGTTTCAAATTTCCAAGAACCGGGTATTCGATAAGACGCGTGCATTTCGATTCTGCTTAACAATTCCGGCGTTCGCATTTTTAATGTGATTAAAAATGATTTAAGTGCAGGAACGGAAAGAACTTGCGCACTGTTTGCGTGCAGCGCACACGAAGCGCAAGCGCGAGCACAGAGAACAGAGGTCACGGTACGGGTTCCCGGTTTGTGTCCGTTCTCGAACCGTTCGGTGTATTTCCACTGTAGAAAAGGATGTTCCGGGCCGAAATGGACTTCTTTCATATTTGTCGCCCAATATGCAGAAAACTACGTCAGTATACTGTATCATCATAAACACAGCCGTTTTTGTCTTACGTAAACAGATGAGAAAGAAAACACACGTTCAGTATTTTTAGATCTGCGTTAGTTCAGTGTTAAAGAGACAGCAGCCTAATAAACTGTCATTAATGTTAATAAAAGAACAAAAGAAAATCATTCACTGATCTTGACTGAATATATTTAATAACTTTAATTGATTAATCTATATTTTATTTATGAAAAGAAAACTATGAAGTGTTTTTAAACTTTTAATTGCAGTTTCTGTACCTGACATTTTGTTCAGTTGTATTTATTTATGATATTGCTAATTTATTTGTTTGTTCCTATCTTATTATTGACTGTTTACTTGTCTTTAATATTTGAAATGTATATTAATCTAGTTGTTTTTGCTGTGGTATTTAAAAAAAAAAAAAAAAAAGCATAGGCAAATTTCCTCTTGCAGTTTTCTGTAGTGTGATG
>NW_015506493.1:129840-131802 GCF_001515645.1 Sinocyclocheilus grahami | reverse complement strand
ATGAGATTGAGCTGAAGAATGAATGTTGTATCAGACGTAGGTAAGCAAACTCGCTCAGTCCATCTCTCTCATTATACTCTACTCTACAAAATACAGTGAGCTTTTAATACAGTAATACAATAAGCTTTTAATGAAGCAACTCAATGTTCCTTTGTTACTAGTTCTAAAGCAGGGGTGTAACTAAGTTAATTTTCCTTTGTAATTTTTTATTTACACACTTGTGCCTTTGAACTGTTGTATAAACGCAGTATCAGACTTGTAGCACCTTGTGTGTGTGTAGGGTTGGGTATCGAGAAACGGTTCCATAAGACTCGATTAGACGCGTGCATTTCGATTCTGCTTAACAATTCCGGCGTTCGCATTTTTAATGTGATTAAAAATGATTTAAGTGCAGGAACGGAAAGAACTTGCGCACTGTTTGCGTGCAGCGCACACGAAGCGCAAGCGCGAGCACAGAGAACAGAGGTCACGGTACGGGTTCCCGGTTTGTGTCCGTTCTCGAACCGTTCGGTGTATTTCCACTGTAGAAAAGGATGTTCCGGGCCGAAATGGACTTCTTTCATATTTGTCGCCCAATATGCAGAAAACTACGTCAGTATACTGTATCATCATAAACACAGCCGTTTTTGTCTTACGTAAACAGATGAGAAAGAAAACACACGTTCAGTATTTTTAGATCTGCGTTAGTTCAGTGTTAAAGAGACAGCAGCCTAATAAACTGTCATTAATGTTAATAAAAGAACAAAAGAAAATCATTCACTGATCTTGACTGAATATATTTAATAACTTTAATTGATTAATCTATATTTTATTTATGAAAAGAAAACTATGAAGTGTTTTTAAACTTTTAATTGCAGTTTCTGTACCTGACATTTTGTTCAGTTGTATTTATTTATGATATTGCTAATTTATTTGTTTGTTCCTATCTTATTATTGACTGTTTACTTGTCTTTAATATTTGAAATGTATATTAATCTAGTTGTTTTTGCTGTGGTATTTAAAAAAAAAAAAAAAAAAGCATAGGCAAAATTCCTCTTGCAGTGTTCTGTAGGCTGCTGCATTTTTCCTCGTGTTATTCAGCTGCAACAGAATGCTTTGTAAAAAGACAATAAATGTTTGACATCTAAATTTTTGACTTAATTTTTTTTTTATATTGGATTTTTTTTATCTTATTGGAATTGAAACTAGGAATCGATAAGAATCGGAATCGATAAGCAGAATCGGAATCGGAATCGCTAAAATTCAAACGATACCCAACCCTAGTTAAGACTTGTCCACGTCCTCCTAAAACGCCTCGTTTAAACACGCTCCCACATGTATACATCACGATGTGGGAGGATTTACATAACATTTTTCAAAATATCCACACTAAGAAAGAAGGCGTAACTTTATTGTTGCTGCCTCCGCCGCCACCATGTTGTGAAGACGCTGTGTGTTTCGTTGCGAAAGCGAAAATTCTTTGTTTGGCCTTCCAAAAGAGGACATGACTAGAAATCAGTGGTTAAGTTGTATTTACAACACTGTTCCAGAACAGTTCAACCCAAATATTCAGATGTGTGCAGCGCATTTTATGGAGGACTGTTTCCTGATCCTGGTAGAGTAGACTACAATGCTGGCTGTTCTGACTCACAGACTGTAATTAGCCTGCGTTTTCATATTTAAAGAATTTGCCACTGACGATTCAAACGTGAGTTTTGAGCAGTGTAGAGCTTGTTGTTTGTCATTTCTCCGAACACACATATGCAGACATGGTTTTATGTTTACGTGGCGCAATGCAACGCAACATGTAAAAAGACAGTATAAGTCATTATAATCCGTAATTATGTCCCCACTGGATGCAACAAATGCCTATTTTATAATGGGTTTTAATGTTTTTGCTTCGTCGCTCCGGCCGGGACACGCCATCACAATATGGTAAGGGGCGTAACATTTCCGTCACACGCTTGAGGTATTCGGCCAATC
>NW_015506493.1:56870-128455 GCF_001515645.1 Sinocyclocheilus grahami | reverse complement strand
ATGCAGACATGGTTTTATGTTTACGTGGCGCAATGCAACGCAACATGTAAAAAGACAGTATAAGTCATTATAATCTGTAATTATGTCCCCACTTGATGCAACAAATGCCTCGTTTATAATGGGTTTTAATGTTTTTGTCTCGTCGCTCCGGGACACGGCATCACAATATGGTAAGGGGCGTATAATTTCCGTCACACACTTGAGGCATTCGGCCAATCACAACGCACTGGATAGCTGGTCAATCAGAGCACACTTCGCTTTTCAGACCGATGAGCTTTGTAAAAATCGACGCGTTTGTAAAAATCGGCATAGAGGAGAAACAATAATTTACAGTATGTGAAAAATAATGTTTTTTTTTTTACCTTAAACCGCATAAACACATTTCATTACACCAAATACACAAAATAATGTTCTTTTTAGCAACCTCATATGACCCCTTTAAAACACAGAGTCCTACTTGCTAACTGGTAGCTGAACAAGTTGCTAAATAAGGACTACAACTACCACAAGACACTGATTTACTCATGGGTATCAAGTCGCCAAAGAGTTTAGGCGCAATGTTAGGAGAACAAGACTCTGGGAAATTTCCTTTCAGAGACTCACTTAATCTTTCACTGCTTTCAAAGTTCATGGACCTTGGCATTTAATCGAGTTTAAACCAAACGCCTCAGAACCTGTTGCCTAGAGACCGCAGTGCCATTCCTGCACTTGTGGCGCCACATGCATCGCTTGAGTATTTGAACTTGGTAAATGATGTCATGTTTTGGCGGGACCAATGTTCTGAACTCAAATATGTCAAGTGTAAGATTTTGAAAACGTGAATATCCAGTAAACTATATCTTTAAACTTCTTAAAATGGGTTGTCTTGCAAATTAAAAAGTAGTTTATTTCCATTCTGAGCAATAATTCATTTAGACGTTTTAAAATTCAAATAAAATAAAAAAATCTCTGTTTGACTTGTAGTAATGGAATGTTCAGTATTAAAAGTCTAACCGACAGTGATGATGTCATTGCAATATTTGCATACTGCATTGCTACTGGTCTTATTTCTTGCATTTATTTGCAGTCTCAATTCGTCACCTCCAGCTGCCTTTACACTGGAAAGATGCAAAACTACATCTTTTCAAAATCGACTAGTTATTCGCACAATAAAATATGCTGTTTTGCACACCCCACAAATCCTTTTTAAGGAAGCCCAGTACAATTTGGCTGGTTTCGGTTCACTTGAGCCTGATTGCATTTTGTAGGAAACGTTTGACGACAAAGGATTAGCATGAATTTATAGACCCAACCGAAAGGGTTAAAATCTTCCCAGTGCTTCAAATATAAACTTCCAGCGTATCTAATGAGGAAATGCTGCAGCCATAACGATATGAGTCTCAAATTTGATTTGGCCCATAAGCGCTGTAATTGAAATGCAAACAGCTGCGTCTGTGTGGCTGGTGCCTGAGGGAGGTCAAGAGACTCTCTCCATTATATTGTTGTCATGCCGCCTTTATGAGTTGAGTGCGACTGAATGCCAGCACTGCTGTAATGTATTATTCATGTCAAATTCTTCAGTTTGTGTGCGTCTCTGCGTGCGAGTGTGTGTTTGGGAGAGAAAAGAGGCTGAAGCTCAAGTAGTGTTTGCGTTTGTGAGGTCTGTTGCTCCACTAACGACTGTGTGAAAAGCAGAGAGGTTCGGGTGGCCAGTGCTCAACCCTGAATTAAAACCACCCTCCTCCATTGGGCTGGTTTCCGGGGGCAACAACGGGCATCTCTGTCCCCCGTCGTCCCGCTGTATGGCTGAATCGCTCTGCGGAACAGCATGATTAAATACTGCACACTTTGGGCAGACTAACTAACCCAATGTCCTTAAAGTGTTTTCAATGACACAATCCTTTCCGAACATCTTATTGTTGAGTCTAGGTTTTCTCTGTGTGTCCTCAGGCGGTGCATATATTTGCTTTGTGATCTGTGTGTAAAGGAGGAAGTTTTTCGAATGAAGTGTGCTGGCAGGTTGGCAGACACCTTTATTCTTTACTTGCAGTAGCAATCAGACCGGGTTTTCTTGATTTTATTTTTTTTGTTCAATTAGGCCGGTGGAGGCGGTATTCGCAAAAAGGTTCAAGGGCGCTCTTTCTTGTCAATAGTGAGGGAGGGATTGTGGCTTGGATGTTGGCTTGATCTACAAGCCAAAATATGTTGCACTGTTGATTTTTGTGCTTCATTCTTTCGGTGCAGAGAATGAGGTGCTGGAGGACGCTAAACAAGGCCACTATAAGGAGCATCTGTATGATAGCAGACACCTCAAGAACTCACACTCCAGACGCAAGAGAAGCATTGGTAGAAAAAACCCACATACAATTATTCACATACACTTTGCAGAGCCCCAGTGATTCTTCTGTGTGTTTATGGGTTTGTTGTGTGTTTAGAGGAAGCAGTGCCCGCTGTCTGTAAGACTCGCACAGTGATCTACGAGATCCCACGCAGTCAGGTCGATCCCACAGCCGCCAACTTCCTGATCTGGCCTCCGTGTGTGGAGGTGAGACGATGCTCAGGCTGCTGCAACACCAGCAACATGCGCTGCCACCCATCCAAAAAGCACCACAGGACCGTGAAGGTGAGAGCATGTTGTGTATTATATTTTGTATATATAATGTTTCTAAATGATGTTTTAAATATTGACGTTATTATTAATTATTACTTTAAATAATCTTAGTAATTGTCATTTTTAAATATATATATATAATTATATATTAAATAATTAAATATTTTAAAATACATACATGGCATTTATATATCATTAATATAAAATATTATTATTACAATATTTAATAATAATATTATATGATATAAATATGATAATTATATTTAAAATAGAAATATGATAATTACTAAAGAAAATACAAATGTTTATAATTTATATTTTAAATATTACAGTTATTAATTATTATTATTTTAAATATTATAAATAATATTTAAATATTATATAAATAAACTTTAATATGTATACTGTTTTTATTCAGTTACATTTATTTTAAATAACTTTACAAATTTTAATTTCTAAACATTTAAAAAAGTTAAAAATATATATTCATGTTTTATATTCTATTTTTATATATACATTAAAATGTTATACATTTATATATAATATAAAAATTACATATTATTATTATTATTATTATTATAAAATATTTATATATTTTTAAAAATATATTTAAATTATTATTTAATTATAATTATTTTAATTTTGTTTTCATTATTTTTTTCAAAAATAATAAATATAGAATATTATAACACACAAAGATATATGCCATGTGCCAAAAATGATGCCTAAAAGTTCAGTCTAGGTAGGCAGCTCCCTAGGTTTTGAGCCCCCAATTTTGATACAAATCACAAATGAGTGATAAAAATATCTCGGTTGCTTCCGCTAGACAGCAGCGAGATTAAATGGAGAGCAAATGGAGGATTTTGCTTAGGTCTCCAGCATCTCAGATGTTTCTTCTAAGGAGAAACCTTTACTGCATGTAAAACTGATCTCATTTGTGCCTTTTTATAGGAACTATAGGTGAAACATCTGAAAGTTGATACTTAAATGAAACATACAGGAACTAACCTTCTACCTTCTTTCTTCTTCACACATTTATAATGAAAATATGTTTTTGTTGACGTAAATCTCCATGCGCTCAAGGCCGTGACCGTGTTTGCCACTTGTCAAGCTCATTTTCAGCATGTAAAGCTTTTCACATGTCTCCAATTCAAATGTAACAAAAGCGAGGCATAGGACGTGCCAAAAGGAGGACAATGTCAATGAGAATTTCAGGGCTGCTGAACACCCTCAAAGAGTTTCAGGCCAGACTTCCGCGGCTAGTTAACGAATAGCCCTAACCTTGAGTTAACCGCTGCAAATATCTGTCTGTAACACTGAGGCTGTGGGGTGTGTTCTATTGCGTTTATCTCACCAGCTATGTGTGTGAGTGTTCAGACCTGAATAAAGTATTGTATAAATGGGCCTGCAGGGCAGCTGAGTTGGCAGGGAGGGAAGGAGTCTGTCAGTATGATGTGAGGGGTGTGTGTGTGTGTGTGTGTTTAGAAAGAGAGGTTTGAGGCTGCTCATCTGCATTGCAGGAAACCGACAAGTCCCATTGAGCTCTCGCCTTATCTCACCTCTGGAACAGCAGAGGAAAAATACACTGTTGATAGGGTTATGAGTGTGTGCGTGTTACTCAGGATGTTCCCACACACTCACTCTTTCTCTCTCTCTCTCAGGTAGCCAAGGTGGAGTACGTACGCAGGAGGCCGAAGCTCCGGGAGGTGCAGGTGCAGCTGGAGGATCATCTCGAGTGCGTCTGCACGTCCAAACATCACTCAGAGTCCCGCATTCACACGGGTATGCATGAACACTGCTTTTTAATCATTGGCTTTCCCACACCTTGTTTTATTTTTCCCTCTCCACTCATTTTTCCTGCCCCGTCGTTTCCCTCCATTCCTCCGCTCAAAGGCCAGCTCAGTTCAAGAGCTAAAAAAAGAAGAGGAAATGGAAAATGAGATAAACTGTCTAAAAGAGGCAGTCAAGATTTACAGACTCTATATTTAGACCAATGGTCAGTAAGATGAAAGCCAAGTGGACTTAATGGGTCAAAGGGCAGGAGAAGGGATATCATGGTACAATAATATTTGACTGTTCTTGGTACTACAAGCAAAAACTAATTTGCTATTGAACACATGCTTACATGGAATATATATATATATATTAAACCCAATTGAGCATCTCTGGAGAGACCTAAAAATGGCTGTCCACCAACGTTTACCATCCAACCTGACAGAACTGGAGAGGATCTGCAAGGAGGAATGGCAGAGGATCCCCTGAAAAACTTGTTGCATCTTTCCCAAAAAGACTCATGGCTGTATTAGATCAAAAGGGTGCTTCTACTAAATACTGAGCAAAGGGTCTGAATACTTAGGACCATGTGATATTTCAGTTTTTCTTTTTTAATAAATCTGCAAAAATGTCAACAATTCTGTGTTTTTCTGTCAATATGGGGTGCTGTGTGTACATTAATGAGAAAAAAAAATTAACTTAAATGATTTTAGCAAATGGCTGCAATATAACAAAGAGTGAAAAATTTAAGGGGGTCTGAATACTTTCCGTACCCACTGTATATATTAAAATTAGTATTTAAAAAAAAATTATTTTAATAGTAAATAGTGTTATTTAACACATGCATACATGGGGGGGGGGGATTATATATATATATATATATATATTAAAATGTAGTATTTTTTTATTATTTTAATAGTAAATAGTATTATTTTAATAGTAAACATTGCAAAAAATTTTTTAAATACAACCAAGAAAGCAGTAGGTGACCAAACATCAACATGTGTCATTGTAAGTGCCTTTTTTGTCAGTTAAATATGTGTGTCTAAAACTTGCATATATGTATATATAATATAAAATATTAAAATAAAACACTGTTTAGCCTTCAAGACTTTATATTAATTATTTGAATATTTTATATAATGTTTAATAATACAATATATATACAATAATATATTTATGTGTGTGTCTGTGTGTGTGTTTGTATATAAATGTAATCATTTTAATAAGATTTTAAGAATTACTAGAATTACTTAAGACAAATAAATTATCGACAAAGAAACAAATTACAAACAATAAAATAATTGTTTTTGGACAATCTCTATCAGTTGCATACTTGCCCTATAGACCTTGAAGAACAAATAACAAAGAAACTAGTTACAAGCAATAAAATAATATAATTTTTTTTTGGCCATTTCCATCCGTTGCTCATTTGCCTCATAGCCTTCCATTGTACACAGCTTCTTTTCTTTCTTTTTTTGTCAGTTCAGCAGGTGTGCTGTCAAAGCCTAACAAGGTATTTTCTTCACAGCAGATATAAGGTGAGCATGGCACTGGATAAAAGAAAGCAGAGGAGGGCCATCGCTTCCAATCAGATAACTCAGACTGCACGACAGCCATTGAGTGATATCATCTGAAAAGACGAGGCGGATGTGAACTGTTCAACCCTGAGCGGATCAGGACAGCCTTTTTGGATCACTTTGTACTTTTGATGCACCTTTAGAAGGCACCAGCAGAAAGAGACTTTGGTTTTGGATTAAAACCCAGAGGAATGAAGCACAGCAAACTAGAGACTGCAAGGACAGAGACTCGCAAAAGACGAACTTTGAGTCGCAGACGTTGAAATTCTGATTCCACGAGCTTTTAAAGGAGCATCTTTCACTACTTTATTTGTGTATCAAAATTTATTTTCTCCAGCAAATATCTGTATCATCTTATTTTTGTAACTGCCAGTTTTCTATCAACACTGATCTTCGCTTGTATATGCCATAGAATGAACGAGTACAACAAAACACAATCTGCAGTAACTAATACTAATAAAGTGAATACATTTTATTGTGTTTGTTTGACAGACAACTGTCCCAAAGATCAATATGATTATGTGAATTCATTATGCCGTTCTAACCAGGAGCATTGTGATAAACCTTATCTCTTCCATGTCTCTTCCTATCTGAACTTTTCTCCTAGTCAACTGCAAACACAGCAAGCGATAAGAGACAAGACATGTTTTTATAGTCTACTTCAAATATATGCTCAGATGAACTAATTAAGGAGATGACTGCAACCACAATGTCCTATCTGCTATTTTGGGAGCTCTGGATTTTGTTGATTAACTAAGCTAATTGATGAAACATGGTTGTAATTATGAATGTTTAGTGTAGTTTCTATGTATCTGTGTAATATTGATGACACACAGTAATTTTTTTATATTTTAGAGATATATTAACACTTTAACTTTAAACATTTAATTGATATTTGAGGTGGCAGGCTTGTGCGAAAAACTACATTTCCCATAATATTCATGATAAACTGCAGAAATTACACATTGGTACTGAAAACCAATTCATTTTATTTTGACCGAATTACTTGAACCAACATCACATCATAGTTAAATTTACTAAACTATCCTAGCAGAAAAAAGCAAGGCTGTGTTTTAGATGCTTGGTTTCTATTTTTATTGCATTGCGGCACGTAGCCTCGCCCCCTAACATCACATCATAGTTAAATTTACTAAACTATCCTAGCAGAAAAAAGCAAGGCTGTGTTTTAGATGCTTGGTTTCTATTTTTATTGCATTGTTAAAAATATTGCATTTTATTGCGGAATATTATCGGACAGAAATAGCACTTCTTATGTATGTTAAAGGGGTCACAGGATGCCCATTTTCCACAAGCTTATATGATTCTTTAGGGTCTTAATGAAAAATCTGTAACATAGTTTGGTTAAAATTTCTCAATGGTAGTGTAAAAAAACACCTTTTTTACCCTGTCAAAAACAGCTCTTTTCAGAGCACGCAGTTTTGTAGCATTTTCCTTTAAATGTTGATGAATCTTCCGAGCTGCTCTCAGAGAGACTGTTTACTTTAGCCGCATTCATCTTGAAACTTGCTAATTAGCACATTATTAGGAAAGGCGATTTGCAAAGATTCATAAAAAAAAACTTACACTCACTTCTTCTGCAGGTGAAGCTGGATCACGAATGATTTGCGCGAACATAGACACATTTATGTAGATCAGGGTCACATTCTCTTCAAAAACAAACATAATCCACTGCGTCTTCAGCGCTCAGATGTCGGGAGTAAATGACGACTGCTATGTTCATTATTACATCCAACAATTTAGTCATTCTTGTCTACATCTGCTCCAGCGGTGAAACAATGGTAGACTGATGACCGTTCACTCAGAGCGGGTCTAAGGTAAGACACCAGTCCAGTCTGTGCTGAAACACCACTGTCAATCAAACTATCGTGGGAGGGGCCTGTTTTTGTGATGTCACACAGACAGGCATCTGAGATTGGCTCGATTTAAAGAAGGGGTAAAGATTTGAGCAGATTAAACAAAAACCACTGGGTGGATTTTTATCATTTTAGGGTGGTTGTGTACACACACTGCCAACACACATTTCAGTTCAAACAACTTGTAAAAGTGCATGTAGCATCATATGACCCCTTTAAACACATGTCCTGTGTCCTAATGTTCATACTATCCATCCTAAATAGTATGTGAGATTAAAATAAGTGTGTCACAAAGCATAGTATGTTGAAAAGAGTATGCCAGAAATCCCTGGATTGTCTACTATTTCAGGTAGACTTTTGTAGTGTGGATCCGTGCACACTCTGATGGCTAATATTACCCACAATCCATTGTGCTTTGATGAATGATTCGGTTGAGAACTACAAACATGAATAAAAAGTGTTAAAATCTACAAACATGGCGGATGTGCGTGACCGTTAAGTATAGAGGTTTAGATAAAGGGGTTTGAGTTACTAATAATCAACATTTAACCTGTTAACATTTTTTATTTCATGTTATCTGTGTTAGGATATTTCATCTACAACAACAATGTGAACTTTTATATGTATGCCGTTTGGCCATTAACTTTTAAATGCATTATTATGCAAAAATATGAGCAGAGATCTCTGCATGCTACTTAATTTCTCTCCAATATGGTAGGAAGAAAATGAAATGAAATGTGGAGGATGTTAACTGTGACAAGATGATTGACAGACCAGTTTACAGTGACAGGATGTGTGTAATTATGCGACAGAGCAGACCGTTAAAGACGCAATTGTATTAAAGTATGTCCCAAAGCTTGCCTACTGTTCAACTACACACTCAAAAGTGTGTACTTTTTCTTCACCAAAAGAGTACATACTTCAAGAGTGTAGTATAAGTAGGCACATTGGGACGCAGCAATAGACTGAATGGAGGAGGAGATAGGGCCTACTTGATTGTAGAAGGTAAGATTTTTAGGCATCAAATAATTATCTAATTTCTTATTCGTGCAGAACTCTTTCTCTAAGATGGCTGAAATTATGGAGGCTGCTGTGTCAGGTTTTAGCATATCCAAAGCAAACATCACTCATGCAAACACACACATTATATCCAAACCACAGTGATCTCTTTAGACCAAACTGTGCACTAAACGGTCGCCCAATCCATGTCTGTCTGCTCCAGAAACTTTGATGGGGTTCCTTAAATCGGCTGGCATTGTTTCAAAATGAGAGCTAATTATAGTTCCCAGTTACAAGCATTCACACACAAAACTGTTGTAGACAGTGGTTAGCTGAGAGACAAGGGCAGAATAACGTCATGATGATTTGAGGTCTTGTTACGTAACATCTTTCTCTCAAATGCCATTACGTTGGTTTGAGAACTTAAACACACTTTCTTTACTTTAAACCACCAGTTTGGGTGTGTTTGAGGGCACAGTAGGACAAATGTGAGTCATGCGTGTGACTTTGTTGTGATAGTGACTTCTAAGTACAAGTGTTATGTGATGAGCATGTGTGGGTGTGATTCGTATACTTATACCAACACGTCCGCACTGCTTCAAAATCTAGTGAGCTGTCTAACAGGTGCACTTCTGACATGAAGTCTGTTCCAAAAAGACAGTGCACTCGATTATGATGTTGAACTATTGATTGTTTAAATGCTGATGAATTAAAAGTGTACTATTTTAGGGTGACCATACGTGCCATTTTCCCAGGACGCGTCCTGGCCAGGATTTCTATATTGTCTAACATATCTAGGTTTTGGCTTTGTTTGCGTGTGCAGACCGATCGGTGTATGACATCAAAATACCATGCAGACGGTTCCTTATGCTTTTAAAATGCTCTCGAGGTATTTTGATGTCATACACCGATCGGTCTGCACACGCAAACAAAGCCAAAACCTAGATATTTTAGGCAATATAGAAATCCTGGCCAGGACCTGTCCTGGGAAAATGGCACGTATGGTCACCCTAACTATTTTAGCCAGTTTGCATGTGCTGTGCAATTTGCATCTTAGAAACATGCTAATGTTAAGGCCAATCTTCCTTCGGCTTCTTGTAAGGAGCGCTATTTGTGGTGCTGTGTATTTTTATGCTGATTATTACATCAATAACAACATGCTAATATTAGGCTCTGCTGGAATTCATTTTGAGTTGTCTTCCATGTGTTTCTTGTAAGGAGCACAAGTTGTTTTGCATACATTTTAAAAAGTGAGGCAGTTCACAAAGTTGTGAAACTAAAGCTATAGTCTGAGCTCATTTAGCCTCCAAATAAAAGAAAGTGAGATAGAAACGGAAAAGAGAGATCTGTTTCACGTAATTTGCGTTGAAGTACAGAAGCTTAATTCAGCGGTTAAAACTCTGTCATGTGTGAAAATCAGGTTGATTGCGGTTAATAGTGTAAATTACAGAATGGCCTTTTCTAGACTGTCAGATGGATTCGGGTTTCTGACCTCAGATGGAAGGAAACAAAGGAAAGGATACAGGGAATTTGTTTCTCAGACTCACATTTCAACCTATTTTTCTTTCTTTCATTCTCATTTTCCCTCTCTCTTCTGAAAACCTTCTTGCGAGTACAATAAACAACCACTTTATTTGTTTTATCCTTACCTCAGCAACTGGCATCTTTTGATATCGTAGAGAAAGTTTCTCCTCCAGGGTAGAATTGAATATAGTCTCTATAACACAACGTGATTGTTCTTAAAGAAAATGGCCTTTGTTTAAAAAAGTGTTGATCTGATATGAAAGATACAACGCTGTGAATCCGGGCCTCCAGGCAGGTATGTCCATTTCCTGTTTTAAGCTATCCCACCTGGCGGCTTCCTGACTGAAGGGCTACAAGTAATCTCACATCTTTTGTCACAACATACCTGAAATTGGTTCAACAGAGTATTCTAGGGTTACTGCAGTCATACTAAGGCAAGAAACTACTCAAAGCCATGCTTTACAATGATTTTATTATGTTTAATGTGGTAACAGATAGCTAGACCCCTTTGACTGTGGTAAAATCACTTGAAAAAGTTTCTGCCATGATGCAAGGTGTTTGTTAGGGTGTTCTAAATGATTGCTAATTAGTCAAAGGTGCTCAACAGTGTCTGTTAAATTCTGGTCTCTAAATATGGCTTGGGTACATCCTCAACTGCAAGTCTTTTTCACCCAGTACTTCATCAAACAATAATCATAAGATAAAACGTAAGATCAAACATATCGTAAGATCATAACGTAACAGCACACCTCTATTTTAGGTGCCAAGGTTTATACTTTGAAGGGTCAAGGGATTGTTCAAATAGTCACAGGTGTGCATGTATCATTTTCATTTTCATTTTTTTAAGCTATCTATACTCCCATTAGATGTTTAAGATGCAACACACTCCCATGACAATACATAAGTATTTTACAAAATATATAAAATTCATACAATCTCATTTGTACATTTACATACAATCTGATCACGCCCCTCTGAGGGTTAGATTTAGAAGACATTTTACATACAAATAGTATGTCATGTCAAGTCAAGTCACCTTTATTTATATAGCACTTTTAACAATACAGATTGTGTCAAAGCAACTGTACAGCATTAATTAGGAAAGTAGTGTGTCAATAATGCAAAGTGACAATCGTAAACACTAATTTTTCAGTTAAAGGCAGTTCATCATTGAATTCAGTGATGTCATCATCCAGCTCAGTTCAGTTTAAATAGTATCTTTGCAATCAAGTCAACGATATCGCTGGAAATGAAGTGTCCCTGACTAAGCAAGCCAGAGGCGACAGCGGCAAGGAACCAAAACTCCACCGGTGACAGAATGAAGAAAAAACCTTCGGAGAAACCAGGCTCAGTCGGGGGGCCAGTTCTCCTCTGGCCAGACGAAACCAGCAGTTCAATTCCAGGCTGCAGCAAAGTCACATTGTGCAGAGGACTCAACTGGCTCCTGCGGTCTTGTCCCGGTGGCTCATCTAGTTGTCCTGGTCTCTGCTGACTTTCAGGGCTGTAGAGGTCCTCTCTAGGTGCTGATCCACCATCTGGTCTGGATACGTACTAGATCCGGGTGACTGCAGTGACCATCTGATCTGGATACAGACTGGATCTGGTGGCTACGGTGACCTCGGAATAAGAGAGAAACAGACTAATATTAGCGTAGATGCCATTCTTCTAGCGATGCAGCAAGTACATCGGGTGTTATGGAAAGTGTTCCAGGTTCCGGTTGACCTAATTAATGCAGCCTAAAAATCCTTTAACGGATATGAATATTAGAAATGTGTTAGTGTGTTATGTGTAAGCCAGGTTAAAGAGATGGGTCTTTAATCTAGATTTAAACTGACAGAGTGTGTCTGCCTCCCGAACAATGTTAGGTAGGTTATTCCAGAGTTTGGGCGCTAAATAGGAAAAGGATCTTCCGCCCGCATATGTATGTGTTTGTACAAGCCAGATTGTTTGAATTCATACAGAATCATTGACTTGTAAAGTACTTACGAATTTGAGAACAGGTTGGAAGATGCAGCAAATAGTGGATGTGTACAAATTTATACGAAATCAATTAATCGTAAAGTCCTCACAAATCTGAAATAAGTTTGGAAGATGCAGTCAATAGAGGATTTGTACTAATTTATACAAACTTGATAAATCATAAAGTCCTTACCAATTTGAGATCAGGCTGAAAGACTCAGTCAATAGTTGATGTGTATGAATTCATACGAAACTGACAAATCGTAAAGCCTTTACGAATTTGAGATCAGGGTCCAGTTGCATAAACTTAGCCTCTGAACTAAAACTAGCAATTACCAAGGGGTAATGAGTCGTATTTTTCGGATTTGAATTAGACCAATCTACGTTTTTACGCAACTGACTTAAACTAACTGAAAAATATTATGACCAGTCTTAAAGAAAAATACATAGATGTCTTATATGTAAGACTAGTACAAGCATTTTATGCAACGAGCCATAGGTTGGAAGACACAATCAATAGTGGATGCATGCAAATTGATATGAAATCAACAAATTATAAAGTCCTTATGAATTTGAGATCAGTTTGTAAGATGCTGTCAATAGTGTTGTTTGTGTAAACTGACAGCAGTGCTATGGCTGGTTTTCGATGTCTCAGGTCTGCATGTGAAAGATTAGTCCAGCTGTGACATTCTACTTCAAGGAACAGGGTAGGTTAATACTCTCGAGGGGGAGGGATGGAGGATTTGATCCAAGATGAGAGAGATTGTGTGTGAGTGAATGTGTGTGTGGTGATAGGGGAGCTACTGAGGCTCAATCAGAGAAACAATGAGGAGAAGTAGAGACATGCAGGTCCAGAACAAAAGGTGCAGAGCTAGAGGGAATGGAGGTTGATGAGTTGGGTGGGGGGATCTGAGTTAAACTGGCTGATCACTATCAGCTAAATGGTCGCTCTTCAACAGCTTTCATCCATCCGTCAATCTGTACTTCATACACACACACACAATGTGTCTCATCCTTGAGCCCCCCATGAAACTCCCACTTTGTCTCTGTTAGACAAAAGAAGGGAGGGAGAAAAAGCCGAAGAGAAGGAGAGAGCGATAAAAGGAACTGATAAGAGGATGTGTTGTGGACACTAAGTGCTTTTTGATGAACTCTCTACTTGTGCTCGTCAGTCAATCAAACAGCAGGGAGTCTGTGTTTGTGAGCGTCGGTGTGAAAGAGAGAAATTTAAGAACCAAATTCTTTTGAACTGTTCATAAAAACTCTATGACTGTAAACCTATACCTATACTACCTATATCTATTTATATGACTGTCTCTCATGTACTATCTATCTATCTGTCTCTCTGTCTTAGAGTTGGGGAAAGTTTTAAAAGTAAGGCATTACAATATTGTGTTACTCCCTAAAAAGTAACTAATTACGTAACTTATTTACTTTATTTATGGAAAGTAATGTGTTACGTTGCTTTTGCATTACGTTTTCTCATCTGGGCTGGGCTTGCTTATTTGTTTTTAACATAAAAAGCTATATTTTTGACAAATGTAAAAGCCCTTTCCCACCAAAAGTTAAATTAATACACCTCACTCTGTAGTAAATGTTAATTCATATCCGTACAGTAGAGGCGGCAGCTCAACAAAACCTTTCAGCCGTGCTGCGATTCCGGATTGCATGAAGAATATGACGCAGGAAAACGAAGTTCAACACTCTTCAGCAATTAAACAAATTAAACAAAAATATTATGTCTACCTAAAGTCTTTTTTTGTTTATTAGTATGGTTGAATTGGATCATCAAAGGTCAGCAGTAAAGACACTGGTTAATAAAATGGGATTAAATACATAAAGGATATTTGTGTTAACATAGTTAATTATTGCAGGTTTGCGTCATATTCTGAGTTTGCATTTCATTTTGAGGAATACTGAATCTGTTTTTGTGCAAGAGACATGAGTAAATGCATGTTAACATTTAGTCTGAGTAACATCATGTTTACACAGCGCACACAACGCCTCTGCACTTACTCCTGATTTCTCTCAGCATGAGGACAGGAGAGCTGTCAGTCAACAAATGGCATTGGCATTGCTTATTTGAAAAAGTAACTGTAAATGAAAAGTACTGCATTACTTTACTAATTACTTGAAAAAGTAATCTGATTACGTAACTCACATTACTTGTAATGCATTACACCAACACTTGTCTGTCTTTGTGAATGTCTATCTTTAGTCTGTAGTTTTCAGAAATGTACTTGTTAAATTTTCTTTATCAGTAAAAAAAATTGAAATGATAAAAACCACTTTGGCACGAACAATTATTCCTCAGTTTTAAAAAGTGGGTGGAAACGTTTAATAGTGTATAGAGAGCAAAAACAGTTCTGAGGTGGAGGAGGGATTCCGGAAGGACTGTTGGAAGGAGTGAAGTCAACAACTATTTATATTCTCTTATCGTTGTTATGGGTGGAATTATACTGTATGGGGCATCTGCCCCCCAAACATTAATTAGAAACTCTGTCGGTGAGAACTTTCCAGCAGACACCACTACCAGACTGTGCGTGTAGTGATTCAGTCTC
The DNA here is from genome assembly GCF_001515645.1 of Sinocyclocheilus grahami. NCBI lineage: Eukaryota > Metazoa > Chordata > Actinopteri > Cypriniformes > Cyprinidae > Sinocyclocheilus > Sinocyclocheilus grahami. Next base: position 113,595 of record NW_015506493.1, on the reverse strand, counting down.
TTTTGTCATAGATCGTCCCCTAAACTATTTATTCTCTCCTCTTCTTACACACACCCACACACCAGCCATTTGCAGGATTACGGTCTAGTTCCGTTCATCCTGTGGCAGAGATGACGATTCTGTTTCTGCTCACGTTCTGGTTTAATCCATCGGCAGTTTTTCATTGTACACAAATCCATTAAAAGGCTGGTGAGGGCAACAGGGTGAGGGTTCTCAAGCGAGCCGCATTTAACACACTGGGCATCACATTCAAACAAGGGCTTCTATTTCCCAGAATTACAGGATATAGTACAACAATGCCTTGTATACAGTATATAGATAAAGGGATTATCATTAAAAACTCCACAGAGGGATTTGATGCTAAATACCGTTTTTTGAATTGTCTGAGCACACATGAGTAAGAGAGAAAAATAGAGATGTGAAGTGTGATAGTGGACAGAGATATCCTGACCTGGGTTCTCTAATCCAGATTAACAGATATAGCTATTTATAACTCAGTTACATCAGTAAAGGCATAAATAAATAAATTGTTTACTGATAACGGAAATATATTTTTGTATTATTTAAATTGTTATATTTATGTTTTTAAAGTTATGCAAGGAATGGCATAACGTAGTTAGTTGGTTATTATATTATATTATATTATAATAAGGTGAACTCATTTCTGTTGCCCTGAAGTGTATAAACGAATAAAGGGAAAGTGGTGGATTGGGTGGAAGGTGGAGGTAGTTTAGTGGATGGGGTTGAGTTTTTTTGGAGAAAGGGCAGCAGGGGTACTCAGGGCCACTGGAGCAAAAGTAAGTCTTTTTATTGGAGCGGTGAATTATAGGGATGGAATAGGTTTAGCCTCACCAAGAGGACAAAGGGAAGCTTATGAGCTGACAAGTTGAATCACTAAATCACTATGGTCTCCCTCACACACACACACCCTTTAAATTGGTTTTGGGAACACTTCTGCAAACATAAATTTAGTGATTTGGTCTGTTTTCGAAAGCTTCAGCATCTCTTTAAGATCAGCATCTGGGCAGCCGTTTAAGTTCGTGGAGGAAATGTAGAGCTGTTTGCAGACACACACTTTGTACTGTTGTCTTTTATCCTCTTCTCGCTCTTTGCTGTGACCTGCACTCTGGCTAAATCTCCTGCTTTCTCTTCGCACTCGACTCTCCGGCTGGTTTAAGTGCTGGCTCAAGATGAAGGGGAGGGGAGGTGAAATAGAGGAATAAAGGCAAGGGTGAAGAATGAAAAGAAGCAGTTGCTGCATGCCATTCAGAGGATGTCTGGCTCTTCAGAATAACAACACCTCAAAGCAAAAGAAGAGAGAGGAAAGACATGGAGGAGGAACGAAAGAACAAGGGAGACACTTCACAGAACAAGGAGGAGAAGTTTAGAAAACAAGGAGGAGGAATTTAGCAGACAGAGAGAGAATGAAGAACAGGGGAGGTGTAAAAACAACACTACAGAGAAGGGGAAACCCGAGGCGTTTGGTGATTTAAAGACCGATGGACCATAACAAGACGAAGAGAAAGAGAGAGCTGGAGACAGAGAAGGGGAAACCCAGTCAATCCATCCTCACATTTAGCCCCAACCCTCTAGATAATGTGATCGTTTTCATTATGTTTGTACATTCTAAAAAATGCTGGGTTAAATATAACCCAGCGCTGTGTTAAAAAGGGACAAAACCAGCTATTGGGTTGTTTTGACCCAGCGGTTGGGTTCAAAATGGTGGACGAAGTGAGAGAATGATAAAAACTTTGAATTCAATTAATACTAAAAGGTGAAAATGTATTATTTTACACAATACTTCATTTTACATTGGCATCTCAAGTAAATCTTGATTTAAGGATTTTTAGATATGTATATTGGAAAACAAAAATACAGAGGAAGATATTCATTTTTTGCAGTGCATGCAACACTTTATGAACTGAAGACGTTCTGCTCTGATTTAAGAGCATTTTAAGGCTTTAAATCGTGGAAGGACTTTTTAAGACCTGTAGAAACCCTGCTAAAGGGTTCCATATCAATCAGTTAGGAGGTTCCATGATGCTTAGGATGCTGCTTCAGAAGGTACCTGCCTAAAGCCCAAAGTTTACCTCAGGCCTGAGACAGTGTCGTGCGGAGTACATGCGGTTCGAAAAATCAAGCTATGGTCGTACAGTACATGTATACTTTGCTGTTGACAGAAATTATGTTATGCACACTACCCTGTACACTTGAAAAACAAAGTATACATTGGGATTAAGTAGGCAGTGGTAGCTCACTAGGTTTTGGAATAGAGCCATAGTACACAATAAATTAAATCAATGTGAATAACTGGCAGGAGTGTACAGCAGTCAGGGATTCGTAGCATGTCAAAGTCCATCATGTTTATTCATTCAGTTTTGTGGGCTAATGTAATTTTTCACAAAGAACATTTGAAATGTTTGAATGCTTTTGTTTATAAACCATTCTCATGATATTCAGAAAACTATCAACTTAGAACTTCAATGTTAGGTGTGTTGTTTAAGCTCTTTCAAAATGCTCTCTCTCATACGATTACAGAACATGAAGGTTAACTTTAAAACAACTGCACCGTCATATTTCTAGACTTTTCCAGCATCTGCACTGCCAGTGTATTGTCAGTCTGTCTGCACCTTCAGCATCACCTAATAAACAATGGACTTTGAGTGAGGATTGAGGCTTTAAACTGTTTCCCTCCAGCAGATGATTATGGAGCCCTTGGGTTTACATTCACCCTTGTCTTAAATACATCACACGGAGAGAATAGAGCTCAAGATGCCCAGCCCAGACTGATAAAGAGAGAGCCGAGGAGCGAAGGGAGGACAACGAAGGAGAGGATGAGTTAAAGGAACATAAAGAAAGATTTAGCTGCCGTTTATTCAGCACCTTCCACGTAGGGGCTATCTCGCCATGACATCTGACCTTTGACCTTTGAACTGGGGCTTTGTTAAGTAGTCAGGTGCCAACTTGCCCAAAGGCAAAATGGGATTCCATCACCCCCCCCTCCAGTCTACCTCCTTTTCACATATGCTCCGTACTCTTGAAAGAAAAACAAATAAGATTTAGCATTATTGCACAGTTGATGAAAGAGCAGATCCTCTCTAGAGCCCATCTACTGTGTGACTCAGCAGCTCAGACAGCTAATTCAGCCCTAAATGCCTTCAGGGATTCCCACAGGAAAACCAACTCACTTTTGTGCTACAAGTGCAGCTTTGAAAAGCCTTGAGCACACGTCTGCACTTTGTATTGACTTAGGAGATACTTTTTTTGGCTGTTTAAGAATATTATGGATTAACTTAATTCTTCAATGTTAAATACTGTATGTACTTTGAACTCTAAATCAAACACTGCAACGTCATATTTGTAGAGCTTTTATTGTACTGTCAGTCTGTCTGCATATTCTGCATCTGCATCTTTTGTGGCTCTTTAAGAATATTATGTTTTATGCTTTTAGGATTTTTTCCATACTAGAGCTTTTGGTGCAGATCTATCTATCGATTCAAACTGAGTCAAATTCAGGAACTGAGATTTCAAAAGCTTAATATTCGTGACACAATTTATCACAATTCAATATGTTTTGTGAATTTAGACATTATATCGGAGTTTTGCATTGGAATAGATACAGAATATATTGTTGTTCCCCCAAAGTATGTGACAAATTCTAAAAATAGAATTGGTATAAAAATATAATGAAATATTAGTACTTTGAAATATAGATTTTTTTTCACCCACATTTTTAGGATACTACACTCTAAAAAATGCTGGGTTGTTTCAACCCAACTTTGGGTCAGATATCGACTAACCCAACTTTTGGGTTAAAAATTTAATGTAAAAAATTAACCCAACGGTTGGGTTAGTCCATATTTGACCCAAAGTTGGGTTGAAACAACCCAACATTTTTTAGAGTGTATAGTCACTAGATTTTCTAGTGATTACAATGTTTATGACATTTAAATATTTGCAAGATTTTGGTTAGACTTCTTTATTTTCAGTGCTATGTTTTGGAGGTGCAGTATTTAGATAGACATATGTTCAATTAAATGTTCCTCCAAGCATAATTTTTCATATTAATACTGTTGTAGTCCGTAGAAGCCATCTGGTAATATTTGGAGACAATCGATACTTAGAACTTCTCCATTCATTTGTTGTACAAGTAGAATGTGTCTGAGCTAATAACTCAAATTTTAATGTAAAGAACAGTAGAACAACAGGTTATGCAATATTTGAGTAAAAAAGACAGTGACGAGTGCTGCGTTTTATCCAAAGTTGGACATTTTGAAATATTTGCCAACCAGAAAAACTACTGAAAGCATGAAATAGATGCTCACCGCCACATCATGCTGCTACCGTTTTTAAATATGCCACGCTCCCATTGAAGACAACTGAAAATAACCTCAGAAAACACGTTGGTGGACACATGGCTATAAAGTGTTTTTTGCCCCACTGTATATTAGATTGAAAACTTCCTAAATCTCACAACTCTTATTTCTTCCAACACAGCCTTATCTTTATGTAAAACCAAGGGTCGAGTCATTGCATTTTCCATAAACCCAATCATCCATGTACAGTATTGTGTGACTTATATTGCCATATGTCAAGAATCAAGCAATGAGCATTAAGTGCAAATGCCGGTTTTAGACAGTTTTATCTGTTTTCATGTGAGCAAAGCTACAATATTCTGGCCTTTGTTTTATGCTACCCCTCACCTCGGGGTCTCTCGGCTCAGAGAAGGCTCCTCAAGCTTAACATGCAAGATCAAACGGCGCGGAAAGAGAGAAAAGTGTCTTTCAACTTGCAGAACAGCCAAGATTAGGACAAGAACATCAGAGTAGCAGAGCAATAAAGAGAGAGAAAGCCTGCGGGTCAGAGAAAGAGAATGCAGAAGAGAGAGACCCGAGCTAGCAGGGTAGTTTGTCGACAGAATAATAGGCAATACAAGTGTATCTCACCCATATCCCCACATAAAACAGACATTATACACTATATTAAATATGTATAAAAACATAACCTGATTTATAGCTGTGCTGTCTCTAGTTCAAAGCTGCTCGGAGAAAGCCCTGCTTGTCCGTGCGTGCTGGGGCAGGATCCGAACAGGGATTTTGAGTTTGACAAGCCTTTTTTCACTTTTTTCTTCGTTTTTCCCCCGTTCATCAAAGAGCAAGCGGGTAACAGTTTTAATGCAATCATGATGTCCTCAGATTTGAGATGCATTTCACATCAAAGAGGGTGAGGGAAGAGGTTAGGAAAATGATATGGAGAAAAAACAGAGAGGATAAGGGAAGGAGAGAGGAGAGGAGATAGGAAAGGAAGAGACAGGTGAATTTAAGTTCTTTGGGTTTTGCAAGGCTGGATCAAACTCGAGAAATCCCATTGATAGTTACTGCTCATATGCATACATTTGAAATCGGCACAACTTTGTTGCATCATGAAGCGTCGCTTATGTCGCCTAAAATCGCCAATGAAAATGAATGACCTCTAGGTGCAATAATGAAGTTGGTGAACAGTAGTGCTCATGCATGATGCCGTGCCAGCTGTAATCTCTTGCCAGATGTGTGCCTGCGAGCCAAAGCTACCCTGTCAACATCCCTCCTCTTCGTCCTCTCATCTTCCTCTCACTGCAGCTGTCTTCTTCTTCCCCCTCTTTCTGGACCCTCTTCACCCACCACCTTGCCTGCCTTCATTATTCATATTCTGTCTCTTTTTCCTTTGATATAATGCATCTGTTCTTGTACAAGACAAAAGTATTGGCTGATCATGAGATTTTCTTTTAGGACAAATCAGTTTAGTTTAGAACTGACTTTGCATTTCCTGAAGAGAATACCAGTGCTTGGAAGGCAGCACACGTTTTCGCTAATGAAGCGTTAGCTTCTGTGCCGCCTTTGCAAATATTACAATGATGTCATTGGAGATTATCTGAATGTATTCATTAGTTTGGAGGTATAGTTAACAAAAATCAAAAATAGATAGCAAGAATGAAAAAAAAAAAATTTGGAGCAATACTGGTTAAGCAGTAATCATGTTCATTATAATATTAAAAAGTATTACTATTTTGGCTAAATACATTTAAAATGGATTACATTGAACTGTGTTACTAAATTAATATTAACATTTTAAGATTCACTAAGTGTACGTTTACACAACAGCAATGTACTAAAAATGGAAAAGTTTTTTCTTTGCTTTTTTGAAAAGATTCTCAAAATTCGCAAAATGCTGTATTATTCATGCCAGGCCAGTAGTTGGTGACTATGCACCTGCGCACATTTCTAGTTGATAACAATATAATTTTCAAAAATGTGCACTTTGAAAACCTTTTTCAGGTCCCCAAAACACCATTGTCATGTAAATGAATGGCCAAAACGCATAAACAGTTTTCTGTTTTCAGTTGAAAACTTTGCAGTCTCGGTTAAGAATTTTGCACTGTGCACTCTGGAGTTGTCGATGCTTGTTGCCGGAATTCATATCCAGTTTGCAGATTTTGGCCAGTCGGAGTTGACCAATTTAACAGAAAATTGTGTTGTGTATGATGGGAACAGAAGGATACAAATCAATAATAATAATAAATAGTGTTTCATTTTACAACTCCATCTGAATTAATTGCAGAAACCAATGGAGAACAAGAAGAAATCTAAGAAAAATATTCTGTGCAAGCACTGTAAATGGAAGGAGCTGCACTCAATACCCTTTGTGACATCTGCTGTGATTGGTTCATCCTTCAGGAGCCTTTGAGATATTAGGAGACAAAATTCTAATTCATTGCCTTTGGGCACAGAGGAGCTTCACGAGGATGAACAAGCTTAAGATATGCCTTAGGTGTCTAAATCCTTTTTTTTTTTTAGGCAGGGCACGTAGCCAAAATTTCTTAAGGCTACAAGGGTTGTGCAACAGTGGAATGTTTTGAGATGGTGACGGTGGGATTGGACTTGGCCTTTGAGCTCAGGGACTGATTTCGGTTACACTTTATTTCGAGTCCACTTTATACATTCTATTAACTATAAGTAACTTTGTAACTACATGTCAACTACATGTCAACTAATTCTCATTAATTTGCAACTACATGTCTACTAACTCTCAGAGTAGACTGTTAGGGTAGGTTTAGGGTTAGTAGAATAAGCTGACAAAGAAAGTGTAAGAAGATATTAAGCAGACAGTCTACTAATACTCTACTAACTACTAGTTGACATGTAGTTGCAAAGTAACTTACTGTTAATAGAATGTCTAAAGTGGACTATCGAAATAAAGTGTTACCCTGATTTCTTTCCAGGGGCTACAAGTGAAGTGAGAGACCTGGTGGTTAAAACACATCTGTATCAGCACAGTGAGACATGCTGACCTAGCTGCAGGCCTAAGTGTAAGGAAGTCACTGACCTCAACATTAGAGCCACTAAAAACATTGGGGAGGACTTAGAAAAGGTGCTGGGGGCTCAAATCTCACAGGCCCCTGGGGTTACACTTTATTTCGATAGTCCACTTTATACATTCTATTAACTATAAGTAACTTTGTAACTACATGTCAACTACATGTCAACTAATTCTCATTAATTTGCAACTACATGTCTACTAACTCTCAGAGTAGACTGTTAGGGTAGGTTTAGGGTTAGTAGAATAAGCTGACAAAGAAAGTGTAAGAAGATATTAAGCAGACAGTCTACTAATACTCTACTAACTACTAGTTGACATGTAGTTGCAAAGTAACTTACTGTTAATAGAATGTCTAAAGTGGACTATCGAAATAAAGTGTTACCCTGATTTCTTTCCAGGGGCTACAAGTGAAGTGAGAGACCTGGTGGTTAAAACACATCTGTATCAGCACAGTGAGACATGCTGACCTAGCTGCAGGCCTAAGTGTAAGGAAGTCACTGACCTCAACATTAGAGCCACTAAAAACATTGGGGAGGACTTAGAAAAGGTGCTGGGGGCTCAAATCTCACAGGCCCCTGGCTTAACCCGGGACTATGGAGAGTGTGGTAGGAATATGGTTAGATAAATGTGAAGATGCCTCCAGGACAAAGAGGCTTAACCTGTGATCTAAACAGGGTGGACCATGCATGCTTTGTTGGTCCTAGTGTTGATAATAGCTTTTCCCAAACTAATGTATCATTAGATAAAAGCACATAGCCTGACCGGCTTGCTTTCAGTGGCTCAGATCGACCTAAAAGCTCAAAGACCAGATGAAGGGAGAATGTTACTGAAAACAGTGCTTCCTACTGCATTCTGTTTTCAAAGCAGGATCATAATTATTCTTAACTACATACTAAACAAAAGTATTTTATATATAAAACAATAATTTAAAAATAATTTAATTAATTGTTTTATTTGTAAAGTTTATATAAAGTTTATTTTAAAATGTTTAATTAAATGTAAAATTTATTGTAATAATACATTACATTTTTTTATATTCTTTTTAATTGTTATTTATTATTATTATTATTAATTAGTGATGCACCGATCATGATTTTTCATGGACGATTCTAGATACCGATTTTTTTACAAGCAAATTGGCTGATTCCGATTTCCGATTTTTTTTTCCTTTAAGCAATAAACAAGAAAGAATGAAAGTATACATAAACAAGATGTTTATTTGGTATTTAACAGGACAAACTGGCTTTTGCCTATTGAAAACAATAACCATAACCATGTGAAATTAAAGGTGGTAACTGCGCAGTAAGCACAGTAAATACAAACATAGATGGTACTGACATTTAGCATCAGCATTTAGCTTTTGTTTTTTAAATTGGATTGGTTGTTAATTAAAGTAGTGCCCAAAGTAGCACAATGACCATATCCCAAATATCAAAACTCAAAATATGTAATTTTGTGTGAAGTGACGTGTGGCAAAGTATGGTGACCCATACTCAGAATTTGTACTCTGCATTTAACCCATCCAAGTGCATACACACACACCCAGAGCAGTGGGCAGCCCTATTGCTGCGGCACCCGGGGAGCAGTTGGGGGTTCGGTGCCTTGCTCAAGGGTCTCACCTCAGTCATGGTATTGAGGGTGGAAGAGAGCACTGGTTATTCACTCCCCCCCACAAACAATTCCTGCTGGACCTGAGACTCGAACCCACAACCTTCGGGTTAAAAATCCGACAGAGCACAATGGATTAGCAGTCCATCACCTTAATCACTCGGCCACCTCGTCCATACCTAAATATATTTTACAGTGACTGTTATACATATTTATCAAAAACACAGCTAAAAAGCTTCCTACCAGTGGCCATCCTTCACAAAATGTAACATCTAGCACAGTTTTATTATAGGTAGAATACAAAATGTTTTAATACAAGCATTTCAGTCAAATGTAATTTAAGCAACATTTCAAACCTTTAACCCACGGGGGGAAATCAACCCATGGCAACAGTTTAAAAGTAGCCCAGTTCCATGGAAACAAAACGCGGACTTCCCTGCATCCAACACAAGCTGCAGGAGTCAGATTTCAGTAATCATGGGTTGAGAGGAGAGATGGCTTGACCTGACAAGATCATGCAGGAGGATTTGCTGCTCAACAGATCCTGAGCTCATAGACAAATATCTACTCTTCCTTTACACAGAATGTGCGTGATCGAGAAATTGAAAGTGAACAGCGAGCTTTCAAAAGAGATTAAAATACTCTGCATATTGATTGCGACTCCCTGATGTGCGGAAATGATATGCCATATATGTTTGCGGGAGTGGTCGGGACTGGACACAAAAATCTTGAGCGGGAGGTAATGGTCAGAAATTCAGCGGGAGTGGGATTAAGAAAACAGATTTCTAAATACTTCCACACAAATGACATGTTCACGAATGATTCCAATATAGTCTGTGCACGCGGACGCACTTCCGGAAAAACCATCTGAAAAAAAAGATAAAAAAAACACCTGGTTGCTGATCGCAATTAATCTTATTTTAATTTTTCATGACCATTTGGATTGCCTAGCTATACAATAGGGGTGTTACTGACAAAAGTATTTTACTCATAAAACAATACATTTTTTTTGGAAAATATATATATTTTTAATTTAATTAAAAAATATTTTTAAATATTTTACTTATTTAAAATAATAATAATTATATTTATTTATTTACTGTACTTACTTTAAGTTAAGTTCTTAAGTTTTTGGCAATTTGGGATACCTAGATATAAAACGGGACGTTACCAAGATGGCTGCTGAAAGAACTGACAAAATAATTTTATATAAAACAATACTACTTTATGGAAAATACATTTTTATCTTTATTTACTTTTGGTATTTCACAAAAATATATTTTTGATAATTATTGTTATTACTGTATCATTAATTTGATCAAATTAAAAAATAATAATATTATTTCATGATTAATTGTTACAATGACCCCCCAGCTCCAGTTACAATATTACAGTTTTTTTGTCCAAAAATAATTAATAATACTTAATTAACAATAATAATGGGCATTACCAAGATAGCTGCTGGATGAATTGCATTAGTTTAAACTGATAACTTTAAATTCAAAATTCAAATTCAAACAGCCAGCAATGTAATAAAAATACATTGTTTTATCCAGTTGTTTTAACTCAATACATTCAATTCATTTCTTTATGGTGCTGTAGATTTAAAGCAGCACCAATGCATGAACTGCTAGTACAGACTCACACTGGTGCTCTCATTCAAATTCCTCGTTCCTCTGACACATACGCTCTCATTCACATAAAATCCCATGCTGCTTTTATAAACACATCCAGCCGCACTCCTTGATCTCCATCTTCTGATATGTTTCAGTCATCAGTGCATGACTGTACCCAGGAGATCACAGCCATCTATTTTCTGTCTCCTACAGTTGGAGAATGATGTCATGGGGTCAGGTATTCTTTGAGAACAGAAGGGCGGCTGTGGAAACAGAGCCAGCTCAGGTTTTCCGTGCGAGGGCTCTGTCAAGCGGGAGTCCCCCTGCTTTCTCTCTGCGCGTGGGTGGTCTGGTCTGGGTCTCCTCAGGATATCGTCTGGTTTCAGACCCTCCCGCTCCTCCGACGTTAAGTGGCGAGGAGGGAACATGATTAAGTCCAGTTTGGGTTTTATCATGTAACGCTAAAAAAGTCCTCGCTGGAAAAACGCTTGGCGAAACCGCAGAAAGCTGTGTTAAAAAAACATACACATCCTATTTTCCCATTTTAAAGCTTTGAACAATCAGCAGCGGGAGAGAAGGCTGCTTCTCAGCGGGGAATCGCAAGAATTCTCATGACTCAGAAAGAGAAAGGAAGCGAAAAACAGAGCAAAAGCAAGAGGAACTGAACAAAAGGCCATGATGGGACGCCATGCGGAATGAGAGATGATGAAAAGGTCGAGGTGAAGCATTTCGCATGGCCAAGATCACATGCTATAATCTGTCATATTTCAGAGAGAACCGTCATCCATCCCGTCCAGCTGCTCTGGGGTCACTTACAGTTGGAGCTTAAACCATCCACATCCATTACTCCAAATGCAGACTAGTCGGGTCGTACAGGTGCATGCAGACACATGCTTCGACGTCCAGAAGGTACGACGGATTCAATCGGTGTTGGGTGTGTTGGTTTGCGCACTCTCTTAGCAGACGAGTTAATGAGAAGGTCTGTATTATATCATTCATCTGTTAGGATGGCTCCAGGGCAGGGCTGGTACCGGTGTCTCCTCTATCTCCCTCTCTGTGTTTAGGCTGATGTTTATGGCAGCCCACTGACCCAGCAGCTCCATGCACAGACCGTTGCACACTTACCTAGCCTCCACACCTGTGCTATGCAGGCCGTAAGACTCTCCAAATGCCTGCAGGCCACTTCAAGCACTCACCAAATGGTCCTTATTAAAATTCTGTAGTATTCTGATTAAGTACATTGGGGAAAAACACTGTAAAGTCGTTCATTTTAAATGCTACAAAGTGAATTTAGGCATCACAGCATTATAAAGTACAATATGAAAATGGATATTCATATTGAGATTTGCTAAAGATTACATTTAACAGTTACTAAGTTAATAGAGTTTTAAAAGATTCACTTTAATTGAGCGTCTGATGGCAGAAAAGGTAATTCGGCCGATACCGATATGGTGGCCGATATATCGTGCATCCCTAAATCGAATGTCAAAATATGATCGATGACCTATAGACAACCTTAAGTCTTACACAGCATCTTATCCATCAGTTTTAAATTCAATATGGTGTCTAACCTGAAGTATATTCAAAAGTGTCCAAATATACTTTAGGGCCACTGCACTTTAATCTGCTTTTACAAGCTTTACGTGTACTTCTCTTGGAGTATGATGGATTGGTGGCAGAACAAACCAAATTTTGTCTTGATTCTGGAACATTATTTATTACCCCCACACCCCCGTAGTCAGTCGGTGGGAATGGTGGCAGTCCAGTAATTTGTTGCCTTGATCAGAGCTTTGCAGTTCCTGTGGAAAGCCTGCCATTAAGCAGGGGAGAGATATATATCAGTCTAGAGAAGTGTGTGTTTTGAGAGCAGTGCTACACAAGGCCCTGGCCCAGGAGGAACCACTCTATTGCCCTCCACCCACTTCACTTTACACACAAACTCAGAGTAATCAGAGCTCACTACTGTACTTTATGTTCCACAGTCAGCCACACAAAGCAGCCCTTCACCCCTTTGCTGCCCCGCCAGAAGAGAGCCGCCAACCACAGTCTGAACGTCCACTTCAATACCTGTTTCCATCTCAATGGAAGCACCTCAAACTATCAAATACCCAACCAAAAACTGCACTACATTATGTGGTAACACTTTACTGGAAGACTGCATAATATACATTTGATGAAGAACTTGCTTCTCGACTGTTAAAAAGTATGTTCTGTAAGCATGTTTAACATTGCTGCCATGTGCCCTACAGCGTCTGCCGTGTCGCTGTTCTCTGGGTCAGTGATGCAGTGCTAATTTTTCGTCCAATTTATTTATTTAAAAAAAAGACATTAAAATGCAATTCATATATATCATGACTTTAATATATTTCTTTATAACCATGCTTTAAATAACGAATTTAAGTTAATTTTGATCATTTTTAGAAGTAACAATTTAAAAAAATGACAGGGTGATACATATGCTTGTTTCCACCATGGAATAAAAAAAAGGTAACTGCAACTTTTTATCTCACAATTTTCACTTTTTATTTTTCTTGCAATTTAGAGTTTTTATATTTCACAATTCTGACTTCATTAAAATAATTATCGAATTAGAAATTATTGAAAAGGAAAACTCATCTTTTACTATTATTAGACAAAAAATAAGCATATATATTTAATTTTTAATACATGAAAAACTTAAACTTTTACAATCAACTGATCATAATTATTATTTTATATTATTATGTATCATTATGTATTATAAGGGATCATGATCATTTTATACAGCATACTTAACTGGCACTGGTACCAATTATATTGCATATGTTTGCTCATAGTTCTCTGTATATGGACTTGTAGTTCACCCTCGTTTGACCTGTCTATGTAATCTTACAGCTTCTGCCTGAGGTGCATATACAAGCAGCAGCAGTGTGTGAGTGTCTTTAGACCATTCTGACTGTGCTAGAATGACCTACATACTACAACCTACAGGTTTATACATTGCCCAATCATTCAGTATGGCTGCCTATTGACTTAAGATTTTAAGTATTTTGCTTTAAGGCAGGTCAGTTTGTGTGTGCCGTGCATTTACCTTTGTTGTTCGCTTCTCTTTGACTTTGTAAAGACCCAGTGACGAGTGATAGACTTTAAGTATCCAAGGAGCAGCAAAGAACAAACACAACCCCGGATTGACATTCCTCCATGTCTCTTTCTGGGCTTCCTCTGGGCAAAGCTACTGTGTATTGGAGTGTCTGTTGAGTATGTCGAGCCAGTGTCTGTTCTTAGGAGTCTCTGTACGTTGATGTTGCTGTGATGTTGCTGCTGTTTTGGAGACCAGATTGACGTGCATTTATACAACTCCAGATTCCACTTACTCCTCATCCTCAAAGTCCAGTCAAAACAATAAATCATGATTCAAAATCACTTGGGAGGTGACTTTGTATTGCTTAATAGATTTGTTTGTCCTGACTGTGGACACTCTTTAAGGATTGTTTATAAACATATAGTAATATGCAGTAAAAACACTTAAAGGGGTCATATGATGCCGCTAAAAAGAACATTATGTTATGTATTTGGTGTAATGCAATGTGTTTATGTGGTTTAATGTTCAAAAAACACATTATTTTCCACATACTGTACATTATTGTTTCTCCTCTATGCCCCGCCTTTCTGAAACGTGTCGATTGTTACAAAGCTCATCGTTCTGAAAAGCGAGGTGTGCTCTGATTGGCCAGCTATCCAGTGCATTGTGATTGGCTGAATATCTCAAGCGTGTGACGGAAATGTTATGCCCCTACTGTGATTCTGTGTCCCGGCGCGATGAGATAACACCAATAAAACCCATTACAAACGAGGCATTTGTTGCTTCCAGTGGGGACATCATTACTGATTATAATGACTTATACTGTCTTTTTACGCATTGCGTTGCGTATCGCACCACGTAAACATAAAACCATGTCTGCATTTGTGATCGGAGAAACGATAAAAACAACAAGCTCTACACTGCTCAAAACTCGCATTTGAATCATCAGTGGCAAATTCTTTATATAAAAAAAACGTACTTACAGTCTGTGAGTCAGAAGTGCCAGACTGTCCTTGCAAAGTTGGAACTGCCCCACTTTATAGAAACAGCCTTTGAGCACAGACCCATTGTAGTCTACTCTACCAGGATCAGGAAACAGTCCTCCATAAAATGTGCTGCACACATCTGAATATTTGGGTTGAACTGTTCTGGAACAGTGTTGTAAATACAACTTAACCACTGATTTCTAGTCGTGTCCTCTTTTGGAAGGCCAAACTAAGTAGTTTCGCTTTCACAACGAAACATACAGCGCCTTCACAACATGGCGGCGGCGGCAGCAGCAATACTACAACGAGAATAAAAGTTATGCCTTCTTTCTTTGCGTGAACATTTGGGCGGTGTTATGCAAATCTTCCCACACAGTGATGTAGACATGTGGGGCGTGTTTAACTTTTAACTTTTATAGAGAATATCTCTTTGGGTTTGAGACTTTAGTCTTTGCAACTTTAGAGATCTTATCTATGCACGAACAGCTTGTAACACTCCAAAGAGAAAAGAACATTTGAAATTGCATCATATGACCCCTTTAAGTCATCATCATGTGCTCAAGTAGAAGCCACTAGGGACATGAGGAAAAAACATGGTGGACATCAACATCCATGAAAGTACAGGAGGTTGTGGGTCTTTGGGACAGGCTGAGATATTAACCCATGACAGAACTAGTAAGCATAAGTGTAGTAAGTCTAATGCCAGATAATATTAGTGTCAGTGCTTTATTAATGTTTACATTTAGCTACTCAGACTGTCACGTTCTCTCTCCTCACAGAAGTAGTCTTTAATTATCAAAGAAAGGCTTCCACCTAGTGGAGAGGAAGGACGGTGACTATGAGAGTGCTTGTTTCGTCGTTGAAAAGAGGAAGTGTATTTTATATTTGTATAAAGTCTTCTTTTTGAACAACAGAGATTTTGTTATGTTTAAAGCTATAATAGTGCACCATGTAATATCTGTACTTACTTTTTACTAAGTGTCGTCCGATATTGATCCTGTCAGAAAGTGCTGCAGCTCACGTTTCAGAAACGAAAAATGTGTTTGCGCTGGTCTTTTTGGCATCAATTAATTTTCATTGTTTATTCATTTTGCGTAGTAGATTGCTTTTTAACGAAATTAATTTCAGGAAAAAAAATATTCTTACATAAATAGTAGGCTAATTTTAGCAGACAGCTGTTAAAAAACATTGAAACAGAGAGTAAGGACTTATCTGTGAGGCAAATGTATTTAAACAGTTTTATTTATAATGTAGTCACAGCTAAAACAGTGCTCTTCAGCCTTGACTATTCTATCGATAAATCATGGCCTTTCAGGCCTTATCCCAGATAGCACACATACGTCTGCAAGATGTGTCAAAGATCGCTTCACATGGAAAGCATCTGCTGTGTACAAGCATCTGATAGATGTCTTTAATAAGTCAGTTTTACATACATTCGAAATAAACATCTTAAAGACATTTTCTAAACTTCTATTTGACACTTGATAGGAAACGTCCTATAGACATATTGCAGATGAGCAAACACAGTAAAAATGTCTTGCAGATCTATGTCAAATAGACATCTCCGTCATGTATGTGTGCTATCAGGGATTATTTGGTTTTTATTTTATATACTAAATTGCATTTTTCAGCGAAATCCATTTCAAGAAAAATATTCTGCTTCAATAATCATTTTAGCAGACATGATATATAGTTTAAAAACAGTAAAAACGTATTCAAGGACTACACATTTCATTTATCATGTAGTCACTGCTGAAGGGTTACTAGCAATGCTTATTATTCTTGACTATGTTAACAATAAAATATAGCCATTCATCGTTTTAATGCTAACAAACAGAAATGTTATAAAATTATACAGAAGTAATAGAGTATAACAAAACAGATTTCTTGTGTGACCATTTATTCAGACATTCCCCATTAAAACATCAGCATACACCAAACATCACAGAAAGGTTAAGATGTCATCCTCAGGCTGAGATTCTGAAAGCTTCATTTTAAGTCCATAATTTTCTGATGATTCTGATGTGCCTCAGCAATTAATCTGAGCAGACTGGAGATGGTGTGGAGTTATTGGAGAAGTCCTCTGCTGGGTGTGCGCGCTTCTTTCATGTACTCCTTTCATACTTCTCGTCTTTGGCCTTAAAGTAGAATAGAAATACAAGATTGTCTGCCTGGATGAAAACAACCCATTTGTACTGGAAATTTTCATTGGTGAATGAATATTCTTAACTTGACTGATGCATCCAAACAAGCTAGTGATGCTTTAAAAAGACACTGAGCTGAAATTACAAGGTTCAGCTCTTTTTAAAACTAGCAGAAAGACATTGGGTGCATGTAGTACTTCTAGACTCTATGATGGCTTTAAATTTTGAATATAGCTTGAAATTTCTGTTAATACACACCAAGTGTACACTAAAACAATCCCAAGACTGCTGCATTCTATGATCTTCAGGTGAACATCTTCTTCAGTTTAGAGAAAAATCCCCCTTCCTCTTTCTCTGGCTCTTCCTCTCGGCTCTGCCCTGATTCTGAGGTCTGTCCGGCTTGAGAACTACCTGAATAAAACAGATTTAGTAAAACAGCTGAAGGAAATTAAGTTTGAGGTAAATGATTACTTCACATTGATGTTATCTTTGCGTGTATAAAGGTGTGTGTTGATTTACCTTTGGCTGGTCTGGTTACTCCAGTAACAGTTCCTTCCACATCCATCTCATCCTCTGCATAACTTAAGAGCAGCATTCTCTGCCTGCTTGTCAGTTTCCTGTAAATGATCCATGAGGTTCATTAGACACTCACGCTGGATGTGCATATATGCGCACATGTGTCTGCGAATGCCTCTTACTTAGGAATTTTGTTTTTGATATGTACATAATGATCTCCATAACCGAAGCTATTAATGCGTGGGATGCCTTTTCCTACCAGCCTGATCTTCTGGTCTGTCTGAATGCCTGGAGGAATCTGCAGGAAACATATTTCCTTTTAGTCATATTATACTGTGCCAAGGCACAATAAAAGTCCTTTTATTTTCTAACCGCAATGTCGATGGTGCTGTACAGGCCCTGTGCTCTGGCTGTTCCTCCTAAAATCGCCTGCGCTACTGAAATCATCACATCCGAGTGGATATCAGCACCATCACGACGAAACACTGGACTCCTCTGGACCTGCAACACAGGAAGTGAGATACACACACATAAGCTGCTTAGAATAAAATAAGATAGAAAACAATACGTGCTGTTTAAAATGAGAAATTAACAATTAGCAATTTAATAGGACTCATTTACGGAAAAAAATTACCCTAGTGTACATTAATAAGTGTAAAATTTAATAATAGTAATAAAAGGCAGTTTAGCAAACTTAATATATAGAAATAAATTACAAAAATAATATTAAATAACAGATACTAAAAGGTAAAAGTAGTATAATATAAAATGAAATAAAATACAACACTAGTGTAAATTAAAATTAGGTTAAAGTAAAATTAAAGATAATATAGTGTAAAATGTAGAAATGAACAATTAGCTCATTTAATAAATAGGAATTATTTCATGTTTTCTTTGTAAGTTAGAATCATTAAAAGGTACAGAGGAAGTAAAATAGCAATAGAGAAAGTAAACAAATATAACATTTAAAAAATTACTGTAAATAAAAAAACAAATGTAAAATAAAAATAAAATATAGTAATAAAAGCAATGTAAAATTAGAAATTAAGAATTAGCTAATTTAATAAACAGGCATACATAATGAAAAATATTTAAAAAAAAAACACTACTGTAAATAAAAAAGCAAATGTGAAATAAAATGTTAAAAATAAAATTAGCTCATTTAATAAATAGGAATTATTTCATGTTTTCTTTGTAAGTTAGAATCATTAAAAGATACAGAGGAAGTAAAATAACAATAGAGAAAGTAAACAAATATAACATTAAAAAAATTACTGTAAATAAAAAAACAAATGTAAAATAAAAATAAAATATAGTAATAAAAGCAATGTAAAATTAGAAATTAAGAATTAGCTAATTTAATAAACAGGCATACATAATGAAAAATATAATAAAAAACATTCTAAAATAAAAAAAAATAATTTAATAAATAGGAATACATTTTGAGGATAACACTAATTAAGAGTTACTATGTAAAAGTCATAGTAAAGATGAATAAATATATAAGACTAAATATGCAATAAATATTCATAATATGATTAAAATCATAATCATCATAATATGATAATCATACTGTGCCCCCCAAAAAAGTATGTGGACACTTAAGACATGCATTTTATAAAAAACATTACAAAAATATTTCAAAGAGCCTGCCATTTTAAATAAGCTATTTTAATGAAATATATCACATGCACACGTTTCAAGAAAAGCATTTGATAAAAATAAGTTTGTTAGATTTTAAATTCATAAAAATGATAAGATATACTGTTCAAAATTGGACACCTTTCTTTGTGGAACATCCATATTTCATATGATTTTTAAGTGTGATGTTGTGTGTCCAAATATTTTTAATGAGCATCGGAGGTTCTATCTGGAAAGAAAAACTCACTCTGAATGTGATGCAAATGTATTTCTTCCCGACTGGCACCTTAACTGTCTGTCCATCTTCTATACCTGTAACACGTCGACAACTGTCAGTCAGTCTCTCATACGCTCACCTCAGTTCACTCTCTGCACCAATGCAGCTAGAATATACAGTCAGTCATGGACACACACCTGCAGGCACAGGTACCATGACGGTCTGTTTCTGTTTGGTTTGTCCAGTTCCTCGGCACATAATGCAAGGTGTGATGATGATAGAGCCCCGCCCACCACACCGCCTACACGTGGAGCGCATCATAAACGGACCGGTGTTTATAGACTCCTGCATAAAAGAGTAAACTATGCAAAAAATGTAAAGACGATAAGCATGGTTGCTAATACCATTGCTATGGCGTCCTCACTATGCCTGTTCCATTGCAGTAGTGACAATGTGACACTTTAGTTCCCGGTTCATGAGCTTTTCCATCACAGCGTGGACAGGCGTCATCTATGTTGACCGTTATCTCCTTATTCACGCCCTTGGCAGCCTGTGAGAACGTCAGCTCCATCACAAACTACGGAGAGAGAGAGAGAGAGAGAGAGAGAGAGAGAGAGGGTTCATATGGTGGGAGTTTAAAGAGGAACAAACACAATTGAGGGACATTCGTCACTGTGTCTCTCACTTCAGGTGCCTGTTCGAACATGGAGTTGAGGTCGCCGAAGCCACGCCCCCCTGCGAACTCTCCAAAGATCTTCCTGAACAGCTCTTCTGGGTCCACGGTGGCCCCGCCTCTCCAGTACTGGTGCTGCCCCGCCCCACTACCGCCCGGACCGGCAGAACCGTACGTGTCATACTGCTTCCTCTTCAGCTCATCACTGAGGGTCTATACATACAGAACAGCATGCAACACACCTTATTAAAAACCTAGTGAATTTCATGAAAAAAAAGTCCATATTCAGTACAAATTAATAATTGTATTCAGCAAGGATGCATTCAATTGATTAATAATATCTTTAAAAAACATATAATGTTACAAAAGCTTCATGTTTTAAATAAACGCTTTCTATTCATACAAATATTTGGGCTTTCTTCTCGATGCCCCGGTTTCGCCCTCTGAACTTTTTGGTACATCCGTTGAGATGGTGGTCGAAAAGTTCAGGGAGGCGAAGGCGCGCTTAGCGGCCTTCAAAACCGTCTGAGCCCGAACAACCCAGGGGTCCTGGCCCGTCTCGGTGTGAGGATCAGAGACGAGCACAGAAGGCTAGTGTCACGACTCGCGCTACTCCTCCCTCCGCCTGCGGGTAGGGGTAGGAAGTATCGTGGGTCAAAGGGAGGTAGGCAAGACCTGAGGGATGTGATCCAGACAAGGCGTCAGCACTTTCGTCCGGATCAGAGTAATACTTAGGTATCCACTCTTTCCCTCAGGGGGTATAATATATACCCTTTTCTTCCCCTTCTTAATTCCCCTGTAACCTACCATCTCTTCACCTGACCATGGTGGGTGAGTACAATCCATGTCCAAATATATGTATATATGAATATATATGTGTATCTAATGAAACTAGTGGTTGTGTGTTAACCTCTGCTAGTTTCTTTGCAGTGTTTCCCAGGACCTGTGTGTTCTGTCCCTTTTCTAGGAGTTGGATGCCTCGCTCCATGGGCTGTCCTCGTGGTAGTTTGAGCAGTGCTCCCCTTTTTCAAAGGGTTACCTGGAATGAGCAACGTTATCCTCTGAATTCGGAGTTCTCCTCTCACATGAGAAGTTGAGTTCTCTGTTTTTCCAGAGCACCTGGAACCAGCAGCATCAGGTGGATTAGGCCCTTTCTCTGCCTCCCTGATGCGCTGAGCATTTGGCTAGCTTGCAGTATGCTTACCCTTCTGATTTTACAATCATGCTGCAGGTCGAGCCCCCTCTCAGGAGAGCTGGGTTTGTGCTCCCTCAGCCTAGGTAAACTACTGATAGCCGTTCCAGCATTGGAGCATGCTGTAGGTCGAGTAGAGGACGCAGTGTCTCGTTCCCTACTCAGGGAACCATGGTTACATAAGTAACCTGAGAGGTTTTTCAGCGATTCTTTCTGCAGTTTACATCACGCCAGTAGGTGGTGACAGGTGTTTTATGAGCGACTTAATTTTTCTGAAACATTTTAGACGTTTTTAATGGTTACTAATCAGATCGTTCCAAAAATTAACATTTCCATAATGTTTGCAAATAGAACATTCACATAACTTAAAGTGAATGTTAAAACCTAAAGTTTGTTAAACATTTATTTATTTATTTACTGGACGTTTTGAGCGTTCATGAAATGTTCAGAAATGACGTTTTCATAACCTAATAAAACATCATAGCAAAACGTTCTTAGAACATATTTTTGTTAGCTGGAATCCTATTCAGAATTCAACGACTATCAATCAAAAAACGAAACGAGTCTTTATGATAGAATCATCTAATCATGTACGAAATCAATTCGCCCGCCGCTGTGTATTCAGCTGTAAATCCATGTGTGCCTACGCCAAGTTTCCCACATTCACGGTAGTGACAGTAACTATTATT
The DNA here is from genome assembly GCF_001515645.1 of Sinocyclocheilus grahami. NCBI lineage: Eukaryota > Metazoa > Chordata > Actinopteri > Cypriniformes > Cyprinidae > Sinocyclocheilus > Sinocyclocheilus grahami. Next base: position 91,896 of record NW_015506493.1, on the reverse strand, counting down.
GTTACCATGGTACATTTTTATAAGGGCACTTTACGTCTATTGGCAATTATGTTAGTCAGTTGCATCATCTTTCAACCTTTCTTATATCACTGACATAATGGACAAATACGTGCACTACAGTGTGATATGTCATAGCTGATGTACAAATGCAATATAATAAGCTTGTTCTATTAATAGAGTTATTATAACTACTTTGATCACATAACCAGCTCACCTGGTACCCTGTTCAATGTCACACCTCCTCTGTGCCTCCAGCAGCTTAAATTACCCCCCTTCACATAACTGCGAATCCAAAATATCCTCAGAGCCGCAATATCTGCGTGTCTAAAGGACTTTAAAAGCACACAGGTGCTGCGAAGTCCAGGTAAACTGCTTGACAGCCAGCGTGTGGTAGAGCGAGCACTGGAGGCTGCCATGTTTTACATCGCTCCACGGGCCGGCTGTGCACTGCGCATGCGCATGGACTGGGTTTTCATTTACACCTGCTTTGCGGCTTTTCACCACTAGATGGCGCGATATGAACACTTTGTGGAGTGATCGCAGACGACAAAAGGTTTGATATTTTGTATGTACGTCTTCAACATTAAATGCAAACACTAACTACATGAACCCTATACATCCTAATGTATCATAATACACACAATTCTAAGGTCTCTAAACTGTTAACATGATTAAAACATGAAAAACCTGTTGCCTGCATGCACAATATACAAGCCTACATGTGTTTTGTCATCTAATTGATAGTTTACACATTTTTAAAGGCCGTAAAAGGCCATTTAGAATAATTATAAAAACTTCACCTACGTGTCTTTTTGCCATGAAATCTTTATTAAAATAAATGCATGACAAACTTTTATATTGCTAGTAATATTTCAAGATAAACACTGACTGAACTGCAAACAACTTAGGTTTGCTTGATTACCGGTAGGCCTAATTTTCTGTAGGCCTTTATTATTATTATTATTATTTATTCATTTATTTTTGAAAAATTACTTAAAAATGTGAGTATCAAATATGAAACCTCATGCTTTTGGGGAATGTTAATTTGTACACCCTTTAATCATCATTGTATTAGATTGCATGTTTTTGCCCTTCACAATAAAAACTACAAAGCTTAAGCAAATATCATTATACTAACACTTATTATTGGAATATATAGAGTGAAAACTGATATTTTTTTGTAAGTAGTCTGCTATACTGCTATAAAGATCTCACTGATTTACATTACAAGTTATCTGAATTTAAAATTACTTTTTGGCCATATAAATCAGCATCTGCATAAAAAACGGCATATTTTTGCTTAGTTTGGGTTGGGCCTCTGAATAAAATTGAGATGTTTTTTTCGTCTTGGGAGTATGAGCTCCATATTCTCATTTATCATGCTATATGTATAAAATATGATATTCAAGAAGAAAAAAAAACATATGAAGATTTTTTTTATGTGTAAAGGTTAAATAAACTGTTCCACTAAAATTAGATTTTTCTGGCTATTGTTTCATATATCAGGCTCCATATATACAGGGTTAAAATAAATATATGTAAATACTACAGTACATGCAAAACCCATTTTATAGCCACCAGGAGGATCTATATATAGGTTTACAATATATGTCATCGTGTGCAATTTAAACTCATCATGTAATATAACCTGGGAATCTAAACTACTAATTTTCCCTTAGCAGAGAAATCAAGACCAGAACCAAGACTAAACCCCCTGAGGCCCAGACCAAGACCTCAAGACCATCAAGACATCTCAAGATATGTATCATCTTAACAGTAATGACTTTATTTGTCTTTAAGTATTTAAACATTTCTTTCCCACTGGACAGATTGGAAAACTGCTGCCATAAGTGGCACAGTCAGCTAGTTAAAACTAGCATTTTAACAGTCCTGAGGTTTCTTGAGGAGGGAAAAGGATATTTTGAACAGCATATACTGTATTCATAAACTCTACAATTTCCACAAGTTGCAAGTGTGGTCTAACCCTGGCTCTCTTTAATACAGAGCAGTGCGGTGATGTGGCGAATGGGGTATGGACGGCACTGAGACCCCCTGGTGATGATGTCATAATGACTGTGGCTGATGTCATGATGAGCCTGGTTGCTGGTTGGATGCAGAGGCTTGTATGTGTGGTGAGTTTAACCGCTATCTCTTATGCCACCTCTGCAGGCAGTAATATGCCTGTTTCTGTGAGAAACAGATGTTATATTTGAAATAGAGAATAGTCTCTGTTTGCCTATGTCATCTCTGGGAACCCTGAAAGAGATGTTATTTATTTATTTATTTATTTTTTAAATATGGAAACTCCACTGAGATAATTATGTATATCAAATGCATGTACACAGTTTCTTTGAGTGGGCAGAGGTTCAGACCCAGGCAGTCCATCTCATCCTTCTCTTTTAACGTACAGTAAAAGTTAACAATCCCCACTCACCCTCAGTATTACAAACATGGCTAACATCTGTGTTGAATTAAGAAAATCCCAGTGCTGTATGGCTCTCAACTGCTTTCAGTTATTCCCCTTTGCTCTTTCACACACGTAGACACTCGCTTACTGTTGCACAGTACGACGATCTTCACGTGACGTGCCTCAGATAGACACAGCAATGAATTGCTAACATTGCTAATGGCTAAAATAATAGCACAATCATGTGAAAAGGAAGTGCGCTTAATTGTATTGGATGTGCACTTGTAGTGTACTTCAAATCTTAAAAGTATATTTTAAAAAAAAATTGTACTTGCAGATAATATAATATTAATGACATAAAAGGCCACTTAAGTGTACTTAAAGCTAGAACACTTTAATGACTGTATTTCGTAACAAGTACACTTTTAAAAAGTGAATTTTATTAATGTAAAATTAAAAGTTTAAAAGCTTAAAGTACATTCTAAATCATTGTTTTAAAAATATTTTGTCGTGCTTTAATGAAGTACACTTGTTTTGATGTGTTGCTAATCACATGCAATGTCCTTGATTATAATTTTAACTATAGTGTGTTATTCGATATTACATATAAAGTTACACTCTAAAAAAATGCTTGGTTAAATACGACCCAGTGCTGGGTAAAATAGGGACAAACCCAGCAATTAGGCTGTTTTGACCCAGCGGTTGGGTTAAATGTTTAACCCAACCTTCTGGGTAGTAACCAAACCGCTAATATTCTAAAAATGACATTAGAATATATATTAGTATAATGCTAGTCAGTATATTGAATAGTACACATTAACCATATTTCAAAGGTGTAATTATGGCATAGAAGTAATTATGACATTTGTAATTATGTACTGAAGTCCTACTTAAGTGGGTCAAAAAACACTGTAAAGTTCAGCAAATTGCATTTAATATCAATTTTATCTATGCTACATTTAATTTAATTGCAGTTAATATGCAATTAAGTTTTCAAAAACATTACATTCAGTTCACACTTATATTGTTTTAGAGTATAGGCCTATCATTTCCTTTTTTTTTAAAAGTATGCTAAAGTGTTTTTTTTGCCCGTTTCATCATCCACCATGCCTGAGCATTTAGAAAAGTAATAGCACAGTAAACTCCTTAACAAGCTGCACAATTTAAGATATCATTTATGTCCGTATCACAAATGGTGTGAGTTATGTTATGCACCAAGGTTAAATACTTTTTGTCCAAATATCTGACTCAAGTATAAATACTAGTAATAGTGATAACTGTGTTTGAGCACAAATATGCAATGCGCCCAACCTCATCTAAAAATGCCCTTCAGCTAAAACATGTGATTTATTTGTGGAGCAGGACAGATTGAAAGTTGACTGTGATCAGAAGCTGGTGTGGTAAAGCTGTCACAAAGGAACTTTATTGCGGTAATTGCGTTTCTAGTGTGCCAGGCAAGAGCGGGTATATGTGGGAACCGAGAGGAGCTTGTGAGCTTTCATTAAAATGAGCCCCAAAACTCATTAAAGACCAAGGCATGGTGTTCTTTCACAAGATGATATGCTTGTTCCTTAAACATTGGGCTTTATTATATGGGCTTAAAGCTGAATCATTATTTGCTCTCTGTGTGTGTGTGTGTGTGTGTGTGTGTGTGTGTGTGTGTATGTGTGAATGAATGCATTTCTGATATTCACTTGTATCCACAGTGTATATATGGTGTAGGGGAGGTTGTTTACGCTTGACCCATGGTAGTTAGGTAGCATCTGGTGTTGCTATAATCCCATAATTCTGGCTAAGAACCACCCACTTTGACAGGAAAAGACCTTTGAACTGACATTTAAGTGACCAACCACAGTTTCTTTAGTTCTTATGTGCTGTGGACTAGTTGATACCACAAAATTGTGGGCTAAAAAAAGTGAACTATAGTACAGATAGTAACAGATAGTTTTTTTGTGTGCAATATGCATTAAACTGTGAGTGAACGGTGGCATGAGTGTCCTGAGAAGGAAAGAATCAGAAAGAAAAAAGAGAGAAAGAGGGAGGCAGTGTGGTCATGGAGAAATGAAGGGAGATGCGATCCCAGATATGTCACAAATGATAGACAGCACAGCAGACAAACCTTAATCATAGAGTACATCCCTAACCTCTCAACGTCCATAAAATGGGATTTTCGCAGGCCAAATAACTACAGTCTTGAGGCATGTGTGTGTGTGTGAATCTGTTTCCCATTACTCCCATTTCCCCTCATTCCCAGTTCCAATACTCTTATTGGCTCTGATCACTGCCACATGCAGGTCGAGGGGCAGTAAGAGTAGGGATCAAAGTTCGGAGGTCAGAGGGATGTTGCTCGTTTTCAAGAATTAACCATAATTCAGCATTACAGAGCTATTTTGTAGATTATGTCCTTTCCAACCAGGCCCACACATCGCCCCTGCTTTAAAAACAGGGATTGAGTTACTGAGCATGTATTTATGTACTACAGGAACACATAAAGCTGGGCACCAACCTGATTTAGGGTCACTTTATAATAACTTGATTTGTGTTGGTGATTGTTATGTTTGCATCAATATGCTCTAATAACACATGTTATTTCTACTTTGTTCTAGAGCGTATACAAGAAGAACCGGAGCCGTGGCTGCACTGTTTTTACTCATTTACTCGGCACACTGCAACCACCACAACAACCAACACGGGAGTGCACTCTAGTGGCCATCAGGTATTATAACATCAACTCAAATACATTACAGTGATGATCCTGAAGGAAGTAGGTTAGGTATGGCAAGGTTAAAGTCTTTTGAATGAGTAAAATAACATGAGACTGGGCGGTGAGCAAGGCAGGCATCCTGGACCAAGTCTGGAGAACATTCCTCTAAACAAAAGATGAAGGGGTCACACTATGGTTCAGGCGTCAATAGTTGAGCTTCTTTGCCTTCTTTGTCTCAGATATCCACCTTACCATTCTGATGACCTTGACATTGCCAAGTAGGACATATTCCTGGATCAACATCCATAGAACAACATTCCTTAAACCAAAGGTGTTCATTCCTACTCTTGGAGATCTACCTTGATGCAGAGTTTATGTTTTAAACGAACCCCAGAGTCTTGATCATCTGAAAAGAGCAAGATTGAACCACCCTGGCTATGAAACAATCAAATTTTAGGGATACAAAAAGAGATAGGGTTACAGTCATGGGCGAGAAAGGTCTGTTGTCAATAGTGTATAAATATATCACACAGAAGTCACTTTTAAACCAAGCAGCTTTCTGTTGGTAAATGTAGTGAATCCACGTGACCAACTTGAACCTTTTGTGAAATCTACATGGGGAAATTTTGCCCACGGAAATTTGCTTGAACAATGGTAAATGTAACTATGCAGTTTAGTACCTCTGATTTCAGAGGTCCTTTAAGTTGGGTTAGGGATTGTGTTGCAGGAGTGTTGTGTCTAGACCACCAATAGATGCTGATCCAGGAACTAGGCAAGATCGTCCTGGCCTGCCCTTTCTGTGGCATGTAAACTTAGGATTGTTCTTTACTTCCTACTGAGAAATGGGTAATGCTGATCTAATGCTGGTTAACTGTAGCTTGTATATTAGCATTGCCATGTTGTACACCAGTTAATAAAGCTGGTTGGCCAATGAAGTCAAGTAATCTGATGGGGCCACCAGTGAATCAGCATCCAAAAGTCAATGTATACAGAAGACGGTTAGGGAAAACAGTTTGAGTACATCCATCATTTATTAGGTCTCAAGCTGGATCTTGGGTTTTGTTTTGATGTACTGTAACTTAGTGAATTGTAATTCCTGTGAGAAGAAACAAGTAGGAAAGATAGATCCTGCAGGGTGGAGTGCTTTGGACCTAGTTCATTATCAATATTCAGCCCAGATTTTTTTTCCCATGAGTTTGGAAGCAAACCTACAGCAGATGGATAGACTGTTCAAACAGTCTGTATTGGGGACAGATTCATTAGACCTGCATCAAGTGAGGGTTTTGGTGCAGGCCCAAAAGTTTCTCGATTATAGCAGTTTCAATCAGAGGAACATTGTTTTAGCTAATTGCACAGCAATTACATAGGTTGAACGAAAGCCAGAAGAGGAAACTGTTGCGTCTTGTAGAGACTCGGCTTGTTATACAGAGGAAAAATAAGACACCAGTAGGAGGCAAACATGGAAAATTCTACCAGCAACCAATGATCGGACTGATAGAGCAGCTTTCATAAAGTTTCTCATTACCCATTTTGACTCATTACTCAATTTGCGTCTTGTTTGTCTAAAGACACTGTCATCTACAGTTCCGGAAGGACAAGATTATAATCTTGTTCTAGAGGATTATTAATAAAACACAATAAAACCGGTCAGAGATGTTCAGTTCTTTCCTTTGTGACTCCATTTAGGTTACTTTACCCACAGTATATTCTTGTTATAGGTCAGGCAAGAGCCTTTTTTACTACAATGGGCATTTGACAAACAGTTCCTTTGTTCTCTTTAAACATATAATTAGACGAAAATGCCACAAGACAGAATCAAAGCCAGGGCCATAATTAGGCCAAATGTAAAAGTAGTTTCGCCTCGTCTTGACTGGTTCGTTTCTGGTTCGAAGTGACAGATCCCTAAATCACGGAAAGCTTGTGTGAACCCTGTCTCTTTCTCATCTCTCATGGCTGCCCTCTCGTCTAGAGCCTCTGAAACAATAAACAGTATATTTAGTGACGGTGTGTGGGGTTTGTCAGATTTATGGGCATTACACTTTGAGGAGAGGAGGGAAAACTCACAGCGGGTGAGATTGGTACACTCTGGAACATCTTAAGGAAATTTAAGAGAGATTTCAGAAACACAGTTGGTACTTCAATTAAACACAACTGGGATGTTCAACAAATATCTTTTGAACATTAACGTTTTTCTCTGGTTTTCTTTATCACTGAGTGAGGAGATCATTGATGATGGCACATTCAAAGCAAGATTTTGTAATTCTTTGTTTTTGAGGAAGCAACAAAAGCTAAGAAAAGATGATTCAGAGATGTTCTTCTCAGCCAGGCTGGCCTTGACCTCCAACCCCATAATGCAGGGGAACCCGTGCAGTGTTGCGTTCCCAATGCAGCTTCTTGGTGGCTGGGTAATCTCAGAGGTCGTGCTCCCTGTGGGAACAAGGCTCCCGGGTTCCTCTTTAGGCCAGAGATGACTTGTAAAACATGGCCACAGGAGAGAGATAGGCCACTTTGACCTGACATTAAACTATTCTCAGACCAAGACTAATTTATAATTTAAACCTAACTAGTGTCTGCTTCAAACCTACTTAGTTTTACGCCAGATTTCAGGAGCATTAATGTAGTTAATTCATCTATTCATAGATCTGAGATCTAATTTAAAGGGGTCATATGATGCTGCTAAAAAGAACATTATTTTGTGTATTTGGTCTAATGAAATGTGTTTATGCAGTTTAAGGTTAAAAAACATTATTTTCCACATACTGTACATTATTGTTTCTCCTCTATGCCCCGCCTTTCTGAAACGCGTCGATTTTTACAAAGCTCATCGGTCTGAAAAGCAAGGTGTGCTGTGATTGGCCAGCTATCCAGTGCGTTGTGATTGGCCGAATTCCTCAAGCGTGTTACGGAAATGTTATGTCCCTTACCATACTGTTGATGCCTGCGACAACCACATGTGACGCCCCCGGGCTGGACTCCGCTTCGTCTACGGTGAAAGCCGGTCCGGTCAAAGAGAAAGGAAAAATTGAAATCGCATCATATGACCCATTTAAAAGATCTTAGCTTTTTCAAGGCATCATTCTAACTAAAATGGACCATTAAATGTGAAGATTTGAAAGAGTTTAAACACTTGATATAGGCAAGTGAGCTTGGCTTGATTTCTACAGTGTAATGTTAGCATGTTGCTAAGCTAACAATGTGAAACTCTATTAAGCATAAAAAGACACTTAAAAGACACCAAAATATTAATTTTCTGTTCAAATCTTTTATCTATGCATTATATAATTATCTGCTATCTATTATCAACTCTTCTCTTGACTTCACCATCTTGATTGTTTTGATTCATTAGGCTTGTTGCAGTGCATTTTGGGATGGCATTTCCTGCAGAAGTATACATTTGTCAAAGTCTTAGTTATTGGCCAAAAGAAAGTATCTTAATTTATGATTCTTAACTTTTAGTACACTCTTCCTGATTAAACTCTAAAATCCTGACTAGGCATGCAGCCCACTAAGTTTTGGTGGTTATTATATGTTCTGTAAGGAACATTGTTGCTATTTCAATCATATAAATGCGTCTTTGTGCATGTGTGTGCGTGTGTGTGTGTTCTGCATCTAAGCCTTGTAAACAGCTGAGAGGCCTAACAGACCTTTAATGCAGCTGTCAAAATTCACAACTCCCACAATGCAAACATCACGGTCCAAACCTCTCACACTTGCTGACCATTATTCCCCTGAGCTGTTGTTTTGAAACCCATCACAGAAAAAAGCGAAAATCCAAGAGTCTGCTGGTAATTGCTATGACTGATGATGATTCGTTTTTTACAGCAACATAATTTAAACAGCATTCCTTTTTAGAGTTACTGTTAATTATCTGTGCTCTACAGCCAAGCCGTATAAACCTGTCCTGCACAGTTCAGTCAAATAATGCTCATAAATCTTTTTTTTGGGGGGGGGGAACCTTGGAAGGTAAATTTAGACTTTTTGTCTCAATAAAACATCTTGAATCTGCGTTTTTTCTTATGGTCCATTACTCCACCTTGGCTCTGATCAGCTATACAGCTATAAATGGCATCATCTACACAGATGGAAATAGTGAGCTCAGAGCACTGCAGTTTGGCTATGAGAAAAGCGAGGCTAGACTGTGTGTGTGCGTTCATCTATTTATGCGTGTCCTTATGAAAAATAAGCAATAAAGTTTCTTTGCAGTGTGTGTGTGTGCGCGCGAGAATTATCCTATGCAAATCTTGGTGAACCTTTCTAAAGTTTAGCCTTACATTGGCATGTGAAGCAGATTGGCTCTAAACCTGTTTTTCAAAAACCTGCGTCTTATTTGCTAAGCACCTGCAGTTTATAAAGGCGCTAAATAGCGGTAAAAGGAAATGTCTATTTATATTAAGAGATGATAAATGTGACAATTCATTAGTGTTTAGCACTAATTTCATGGTAGCTGTTTGTAGTGTTACCTGATTTTAATTCATTTAGTGCAGGGATTCAAAAAAAAATTTCTCAGCCTAACCCCTTTGACCCAAGATATTTACTTAAAGTAACCTCTGAGATTTTAAATTAATATTTAAATAATTTATCAACACATTTGCATGTTCACAGTTGTTCTCTGATGTTAGTTAATGGTAACATGCAGGTAAACAAAACAAAAAAAAATTTAAAATGTAAGTTTTGATTTAAAATGTAAATTATAAAATTCTAATATTTGTTTTTATATAAAATAAAAGATAATTATAAGTGAATTGATTTCTTAATTTTTTTTTGTTAAATTAGTAGCTTAGACGCACATTTTTGCACAACTTCATGAATTCACCGTTTCTTTCTCTTATTTCACTTTGTGTTTCATGTCTTTGCCTTATTTTGTTAATGAGCTGGAACATTGCATTTACAGCTGGTCATTTTCATGACAGCGAAAGGTGTGAGATCATAGAAGAAAGTGTTGAAGGAAAGGAGGACAAAGGGAGCGAGTAAATGCCTGGAGTCACAGGGGTTCATTGTTCAGTTCTGTTGAAACAGCTGTGCTGTTAGTTTTGAAGAGTCCAGTTGTACGGCAACCTATGATTTTTAGTCGTCTTATTGGAATAACGACTGAGGAAAGGTTTATACATACAGACTGCATACACATGCTCACACAATCGCATAGACGTGCATGTACGTGTCCTGTGACATTAAATATGGGGCAGGACACTTTCCTGAAAAACATCAGTTTCCACCTCTTTATGTTTGAGCTTCTGTCTTTCAGAGCCAGAAACATAATGTGCATAATTCAGTTCGCTGTCATTGTCATCTTATGTTTTGAACCTGGGCAAACCCAGGTTAGCTTTTCCCAGTCGAAATGAGGACTCTACTGTTCAAGTTAAATGCAGCAACACAAACATATCAGCAAATTTACAGAAGACTTTGTTTGTGAACACACAGTTGTTCTTCCTCTTCCCAAAGTTGTAAAAAGACAGTGGGGCCTGGCCATAGATATTCACATATATCATCATTGCTTTTATGTTGCTTTTGTTCAAACATTTCTTTATTTGCTGTCACATTTATACCTTTGTACATTCTGAGTTTTATTGGCTGAGTTTTTGCCAGTGTAATTGAGAACGTGTTTGCTGACTGTAATGTGTGGAGAGTCAAACATCGTTTTCTCGTTGGTGTATCTGTGTGTATGTGTTAACAGATTTACTGTATGTTTGTTTTAAAGAAAAAAATTGTGTAGGCAAAGAACAGCACTTCCTTTTAACCTGCGCTGTGAAACATCAGTAAAAGAGTATCATATAGTGCTATATTTACTGGACTATTTCATAGCGCTATAGCATTCACCTTCTTCTATGGTCAGTTTTTACTTTCCTGTCAAATACTTTCGGATCTTTTACTGTAAATGAATTATTGTTATAATTTCGTTATCAGAGTCTTAACTGAATACCCTTAAGCACCCATAAATCTAATGTAATTTTGTCTTTTTTTCCTGTATGAGTATTTTGTATAGTCCATAGTTAGTGTATTACCTGTCCTTGTTTTCATTTTGTAGTCAAATACTTTTGATACTGAGGTAAATAAATGATATTATAGTTCAAGTTGTTTAAATAATTCACTTTTTTTCTCTTAATAATAATAATAATTTTTAAATTTTCCCTTTAGATTGCATTGTGAAACATCTGTGAAACTATCAAATAATGAAAAGAAAACTGTCAAATACTCTAGTCTTTTACTATAGACTGTTTGATAGCACTATTAGATTAAACTCTTAATTGCATGTGTAAATACATTTATCTAAATTTCCCATTGTTCATGCAAAACTTTTTTTTTTAATTGATGGGCAAATCATTATTAATACCACTGTTATTATTACTAGCATTATCAGAGTGTTCATTAACAGAATACCCTTAAACACTCTCAACTGATGACATGATTCAAATCTGGGCAAAAGTTGTGCAGTAGACGTAGGATAGATGCTGAATTCTGTAACTCAGAAGTTGATTTTAAAGCAATTAGGTCCATTTGGCCATATACTCAGATGATATGTTTCCAAAACAGCTGTAAAGCTCGAAATTGGAAAAGAGCAAAAGTACAGATACAGGTCATACAGGTTTTGGAATGACATGCTGGTAATAAGTAACAACAGAATTTTCATTTTTGGGTGAACTATCCCTTTAAGAACATAAAAAACAATACTGACTTCTGAATACTGGCATTGTAAGAGAACCAAAGTGAATGATTTCACAACACACTTTCGCTCAAAGCACACCCAAATGATGGACCAAACTGTATAGAAGAGCTGACAGCGAGTGAGCTTGATTCATCACAGTATAACACAATCCATTCTGACATGTCTGTAATAACATGCACATGAAGCATTGACAGTTTGTACCTGTTTACAGGGACAGTTTGCTGACAGTCACCTTGTCAGCACCACAGTATAATGGCGTAATAAGACCAAGCAAGATTGCTGCCATTATAATCAATCTACACCGCAAGCGCATGATCTAGTTGTGTCACGGTGTGTTGTGCCACTTGCTAACAGTGTTAGGTGACCAGAAGAAAAAGAGCTCGAAGCTATTCTAGGAGAGAGCATGACCCAATCATATCAGTCAGTGTAGCATAACAGACGTTACTACCTTAACCTTTCTAAAAACGCAGTGTTCCCAATGTGATCCGCTCTGGTTCTTCTCATCCTTATCATATCTTTCATCACCAGCATGTTTATATGATTTATGCAAGTGATAGGCACAGGATATAAAAGGTTTATGGTATATGCGATAGTGTGTATGAGTGCAGTGCCAGCTGCAGAAAATCTACACTGGTGAGAATGCGGTGCTGATGGATCGCTGGGCAGCGGGAACACTCCCCTGTCTCGTCTTCTTGCCAGTTACATCTGTATGACAAGACTCCTGTCTCCCACAGATCTCCTCCAATATGCCATTGAAGACTCTCAACAGTAACAAACTCTGAACTGCTCCTCAACTCCTCTTGGTGTAGCATCAGTCATCTTTCATTCGGACAGCATGATTTTCCAGTCTTTGTTTATTGTGGTTTGGAAGTGGGACCCTGAAGCGATAGCAGGAGTCCAGAAGTTCATTCCAATCCAGAAATCTCATGGACCTTCTCCTCCACTGTAATGTTGAGTAAAGGCTGGAATGCAATACATGACTATTAAAATCTGAACAGATTTTAAAATAACAGGCATCACACAGCTGCTGACCTGAATGGTTACAGATGAAAAACTGTGTATTGTACATTAAATAACTGAGAATCACACACTACCAGACTTTCAAGTCGTTCTGAACACAACTAACTCATCCTGAAGCATACACCTTGTTTCTAGGAGATACATTACAAATGAAAACAATATGTGTTCTAAAATTGACTTAAAACTTTATCTTCATGTTGCCCATCACACTATATTACATTCTGTAAATATCAACTCTGACTGTCCAAAATTTGCAGACTGGCTCTGACAGTCAGCAACTAGCGTTAACTTGCCCCGACTGCAAATCTGGGCAAAAGTTGTGCAGTGTATTCCAGCCTTAAGTCATGTATGTTTCTTCATAGTTGAGGTAGGATAAATGCTGAGTTCTGTTACTCAGAAGTCAATTTTAAAGCAAGTACTATAGGTCCATTTGGCCATCTTGGTAACATCCTAGTCATCTCCCATTTCCACCCTGCTTACAATACCACCATAACATGTTGTGTTTTGGGATACTGGTGTTCCCACCAGGATTTTCCCACTTGCTTAACCATAATGACTTTCTTGGTCAACCAGTGTCCAGAAAGTACAAGATGGTTGTCATGAATTTCTAGGCTTGTTAGTGCTTGTTTTGTTTTAGTCTACCTGGTGGACCCAGAAAATGCTGGTGAACCAGGTATGGTGAAGCTTGCTGAAGAAATTCTTGTTGGTGAAGCAAGGTAGGGACACCAGCGCTTCCATATCAAAGATGGAAATCCAAAACACTACATAAACTGGTCTTTTCAACAAGGATGTTGTACATATGAACTCTCAAACCCCAGCTCTGTAGTCTGGACTGTGTTAATGAAGGAGAAGGAAACTGTTGGGAAGGTAGGACCGTTTGGGACTTCTCCAATTCTATATCATCTCCTTCCTTCCTCGTTCTCTTCTTCCTTTGACAGAATTGTTTGTCCCACTCGGTTGGGCCGTGGGAAGATCCCCCAACCCCAATCCTTCCCCCACCCCAAAACAGAACAAACTCAAAACAAACAAATCTTTGGATGAAGGTTTCTTGATGGAGCTATATTTAACTGCACATGGTCAAGGGAGACATCACCCCTACTTCCTCTCTCTCTTTCCATTGCTCACTTCTCTCTTCCTCCATTTCTCTCTCTTCCCTTATCCAGCACGCTATAACTACATTTAAACTATGGCACAAACTAGAATTAAAGCTGTACACCAAAACATGAAATTATGTCATCTACTCAAGTGAGGTTGTCCAAAAAGGGCAGAAAGGTACTGTACCAAAAAAAAAGTATTTTAATGCAATATGATATCTTTATTTGAAGAACAGACCAAAACTTAATCTATTGTATGTTCTAGTGCCCTTAAAATCTCTTTCATGCTTCTGTCATTTAAAACCTGGCATGTTTGCAATGCATATGAAAACCAGTGAAGTTTATTTTTGTCTTACTGCTGATGTTTCTTCTGTGGTGTCAAGTAGTGCTTCTTGCTGTATGCATGACTGCCATGTGTCCCAATTTGCAAACTATCTGCCCTAAATACTATTCGAGAATACTATTTAGGGTGGATAGTATGAGAATTGGAACGCAGTGTGTAAGACTCAGACGAATTGAGTGCCAAACAGAAAGTGAGGTTGTATCTTTGCAATGCACTGAGCTATTGAAATGAATCTTGCTATCACTATGAACCGAGAGTACCTGAGTGGTTTTGAGACAGCGCCACCTATTGGTCATGAAATCTGAAACATTTTTGAGTAGTTTGGGGTAAAATAATGAGAACATAATGGGGCATAACGTGTTGAATAATAAACTCTAGGTTGGCCGTATTGCATGTGTACCATTTAAAATTTTGACGAAAATGCTGTATTTTATGAATACATTGCCATATTGTGATGAAACTTCGTAAGTGTCATTGGCACCATGTCCTGAGGGTGTCTGAGAAAACTGAGGACACCGCCACTTTGTGGCTTAGTGACTTTCTTGCTTGAATAGTGAATGGACCAGTAGAGTTTGGGCAGAGAAAGCAAGTTTTTTTTTTTTCTTAGTGAAGAACCTAAGTTAGGGATAATGTACAATCAAAATGTATCCGCTTGGGTCAAAGTTCAAACAGCAGCACGGCGCGAGCTCACTGGAGCAGATGCGTTTACTCGCTGATGAGTCTCGGTCACACGACATTAAACAGCGCTGTGAGATGCACTAGTGTGGAGCACTTGAATTCAGCGAAGAACACAAATGACTCAGTGATTTAAACTAGTTTAAAGCCAGATGAAACAGCGCTGACAAACAGGAGAAACACTGTGTGCAACAATAAGGTCAGAAGACTTTTCAATCTACAAATTGCCATCATTTACCATGGATTTACTGTAGTAACACTAACCACACCATGGTATTATGTCAGAAATGTGGGATATTCATATCAAATTTTATTATATTAATAATGTAGATATGTATTGGGGGGCTCAGATTGTCATATGTGACACAAAAGGTTGGGAACCACTGAGTTAAGCAATTAAATGTTATTAACTCTAGCACAGCAATGTGTCACGAATTCGGTCTATGAACCACCACATGGACTCTCACACTACACAGACTGTTACACTATACCCTGGACTATATTTACCATCATCCATTGCACTGATTACACCCACAGCTGTAACCAATCACACACCCTACATAAGCCATGGACTTCCTCTCTCTCACTGCCGAATATTGTTTAAGCGTTTATGCTGTTTAGCGTAGCTACTTTACTGTCTCTCGTCCCTGTTGCCTTGTTACAGAATACTCAGAACACAAATGACTCAGTGATTTAAACTAGTTTAAAGCCAGATGAAACAGCGCTGACAAACAGGAGAAACACTGTGTGCAACAATAAGGTCAAAAGACTTTTCAATCTACAAATTGCCATCATTTACCATGGATTTACTGTAGTAACACTAACCACACCATGGTATTATGTCAGAAATGTGGGATATTCATATCAAATTTTATTATATTAATAATGTAGATATGTATTAAACGTATTAGAGTAACGGAATATAATTACAGTAATTTTTGTGATTAAGCTTTTGCGTTTCTGCATTTATACTAAATGCATTTAGACTACTTTTAATACAAATACCTAGAAACTATATAGTTAAATTTTTACCATGGTATTGAGGTGCTATATGTGTGGTTTTAACTGTGGTTATCATGATGTAAATGTATGCTACTATGGAAGAACAATGGTTAATTTTAATAAAACTCAAATAGTCCGAATAATTAAATTTCACCATATAAAAATTAGGTTGTTACAATTTTTACAGGTGCTATTGTTTTGATAATGAAAATAAATTTACATCTGCATCCTAACTCAAGCTATTACAACTGTCAATTCAAGATACTGTGAAATATGCATTTCTAAGAGAAAACACACACCCTACATAAGCCATGGACTTCCTCTCTCTCACTGCCGAATATTGTTTAAGCGTTTATGCTGTTTAGCGTAGCTACTTTACTGTCTCTCGTCCCTGTTGCCTTGTTACAGAATACTCTGCCACACAAGGATCCAGCAGCTTTTCAGAAGAACATTGGCCAGGCATGGACACAGCACGAATATTATTAGCTTAATTTTTGTGATTAAGCTTTTGCGTTTCTGCATTTATACTAAATGCATTTAGACTACTTTTAATACAAATACCTAGAAACTATATAGTTAAATTTTTACCATGGTATTGAGGTGCTATATGTGTGGTTTTAACTGTGGTTATCATGATGTAAATGTATGCTACTATGGAAGAACAATGGTTAATTTTAATAAAACTCAAATAGTCCGAATAATTAAATTTCACCATATAAAAATTAGGTTGTTACAATTTTTACAGGTGCTATTGTTTTGATAATGAAAATAAATTTACATCTGCATCCTAACTCAAGCTATTACAACTGTCAATTCAAGATACTGTGAAATATGCATTTCTAAGAGAAAGATTTTTTAAGAATTTATTTGCAAATTATGGTGGAAAATAAGTATTTGGTCAATAACAAAATTTCATCTCAATACTTTGTTATATACCCTTTCTTGGCAATGACAGAGGTCAAACGTTTTCTGTAAGTCTTCACAAGGTTTTCATACACTGTTGCTGGTATTTTGGCCCATTCCTCCATGCAGATCTCCTCTAGAGCAGTAATGTTTGGGGGCTGTCGCTGGGCAACACGGATTTTCAACCCCCTCCACAGATTTTCTATGGGGTTGAGATCTGAAGACTGGCTAGGCCACTCCAGGACCTTGAAATGCTTCTTACAAAGCCACTCCTTCGTTGCCCGGGCGGTGTGTTTGGGATCATTGTCATGCTGAAAGACCCAGCCACGTTTCATCTTCAATGCCCTTGCTGATGGAAGGAGGTTTTCACTCAAAACCTCACGATACATGGCCCCATTCATTCTTTCGTTTACACAGATCAGTCGTCCTGGTCCCTTTGCAGAAAAACAGCCCCAAAGCATGATGTTTCCACCCCCATGCTTCACAGTAGGTATGGTGTTCTTTGGATGCAACTCAGCATTCTTTCTCCTCCAAACACGACAAGTTGAGTTTTTACCAAAAAGTTCTATTTTGGTTTCATCTGACCATATGACATTCTCCCAATCCTCTTCTGGATCATCCAAATGCTCTCCAGCAAACTTCAGACGGGCCTGGACATGTACTGGCTTAAGCAGGGGGACACATCTGGCACTGCAGGATTTGAGTCCCTGGCAGCGCAGTGTGTTACTGATGTAGCCTTTGTTACTTTGGTCCCAGCTCTCTGCAGGTCATTCACTAGGTCCCCCCGTGTGGTTCTGGGATTTTTGCTCACAGTTCTTGTGATCATTTTGACCCCACGGGGGGAGATCTTGCGTGGAGCCCCAGATCAAGGGAGATTATCAGTGGTCTTGTATGTCTTCCATTTTCTAATAAGTGCTCCCACAGTTGATTTCTTCACACCAAGCTGCTTACCTATTGCAGATTCAGTCTTCCCAGCCTAGTGCAGGTCTACAATTTTGTTTCTGGTGTCCTTTGACAGCTCTTTGGTCTTGGCCATGGTGGAGTTTGGAGTGTGACTGTTTGAGGTTGTGGACAGATGTCTTTTATACTGATAACGAGTTCAAACAGATGCCATTAATACAGGTAACCAGTGGAGGACAGAGGAGCCTCTTAAAGAAGAAGTTACAGGTCTGTGAGAGCCAGAAATCTTGCTTGTTTGTAGGTGACCAAATACTTATTTTACCGAGGAATTTACCAATAAATTCTTTAAAAATCCTACAATGTGATTTTCTGGATTTTTTTTCCTCATTTTGACTCTCATAGTTGAGGTAGACCTATGATGAAAATTACAGGCCTCTCTCATCTTTTTAAGTGGGAGAACTTGCACAATTGGTGGCCGACTAAATACTTTTTTGCCCCACTGTATCAATTCTCAAAGATTAGAAACATGTTTTTTTGAGATCAGTCAAAAGGGGTAAAAACAGATTTTTCACTATTACAGTATATACAACCGGATCTGCTTTTTCATGGGTTTAAATAAAGGATTTTTGTTATAAGAGACAATGAATGTAACTTTGTGCATCACTCCTTTACTGGTTAAAAAAAAAAAATAACTTAATTATCAAAATTCAACAAATTTGTGTCAGCTAATTGTTATTTTGTCTGTCAAAAAAAAAGTGCAAAATATGCGGTATGGTATTTACGAGAAGACTGCAGAGATCCAGTGAGTACATATTCTACACTACAGGATGTTTTGACTACGTCATCGCTTTCCGAGAAGAAGAAAATGACGGCCTGACTTGAGAATATATTTGTTCTTCATGCCCTGAAATTGAAAGGTGATTTTTTTTTTTTTTTACTTTTTGATTAATTGACAGGCACATTTCACATTTATAACCGAACAATGACCATTTCCATGTACAGTAAGTCATGCACATACATGAAACAGATCTTTAGTGTGTGCATGTCTGTCTGTGTGGTGATGTAGGGCAGTGGCGCTCTTTAGTTGTGCAATCTCGTTCAGGTGTATACAAATTATGTTTACTGAACAAAGACATGAGGGCATTCGTCTGAACAGCTGGGTTCAGAGTCACAGCGCTACACCTAAGCGACTGCAGCCAGAGAAAACACAGCACGTAATAACATACAAACTAATGAGACGTGTTGAGCAGGAGGAGCCCGCTGGCTCTAATCAAAGCAGTGGTTTCAAAATCCGGCTGCTGAGGACACTCGTGAAGCCCGCATAAACCCACCACGTGTGATCCAGATCTTCAGCTAGATAGACAGGTCATGAATGTTGACACGTAGACAAAGAGTGTCTGACTGTCATCAGGAGCAGGAAAACCCTGTGCAAACCTACCAGCATCACAAATGCAAAAATGAACCATTTATGCAATGCTTTCAGGACGTAATGAGCTATCAAGATGCTATTCGCAATTTTCTGCCCTTTTGCAAACTTTCGCTAGCTTTAGACACTAAATAAGATCGTTCCCAGTGCTTCAACAACACACTTTCCTTGTGAAAAACAAAGCTCACTTTTGCATAATTTCAAAATGAGTTCTTATTGCAGAAATAATATACTTCAAAAGAACTAAGCGTAATAGTTTCAACTCTTAACTGCATGTTACAATTAAACGAAGGTGCATTCGTTTAAATTTACATTAAATGCAAGTAGGACTTCAGTACATCTTTATATGTAATTTCTTCTATTGCAATTACTTATGTTGTCTTTGAAATATACTTAAATGTAATTTCTATTGAAAGTTGTTTGTCGTGCATTGAAATTTTGAAATTGAAAATATGGGAAATATGTGGCCCTGGACAACAAAACCAATTTTTAATTGAGATTTATACATCATCTGAAAGCTGAATAAATAAGCTTTCCATTGATCTATTGTTAGGATAGGACCATATTTGCAGAGATACAACTATTTAAAAATCTGGAATCTGAGGGTGCACAAAAAAAAAATCTAAATATTGAGAAAATCGGCTTAAAGGAAGTGCAATGCATATTACTAATCAAAAATAACGTTTTGCCATATTTACGGAAGGAAATTTACAAAATTTCTTCATGGAACATGATCTTTACTTAATATCCTAATGATTTTTGGCATGAAAGAAAAATGGATAATTTTGACCCATACAATGTATTGTTAGCTATTGCTACAAATATACCTGTGCTACTTATGACTGCTTTTGTGCTCCAGGGTCACATATTTGTAAATACACATTTGTAATGATGAAGTTGCAATTTAGCACATGCATGAAATGTAATATCAAATAACAATGCAGTTGAATTATCATCAGGTACTTTGAATGTGCTTTAGTATGTTATTCAACACATCAGAATAGGTGTACTTCTGTAAAGCAAGACAAAAGTGTATTAAAACAATGAACAATGAAAATGCATTTTTAAGTAAAACGTTTATTTTGACATTGTTACAAAATCAACATTGTAAAAGTGTACTTGTGTTAAGAATCAGTAATGAAAGTGTCTCTCTTTAAATGCACTTAAGTGGCATTCTATTTTATTAATTTTATATTTTCTGAAGGTACAGTATGTTACAAATATACTTTAACGAGTTCACATTCAATACACTTAAAGGCAGGTGGGTGATTTGATTCAAAACCATTTTGTGTTATTCTGATTGAAAGTCTCTTTACATCTCGATAGTAATCACTAAAGCCCTATTCACACAGGGTTAGTATTATCTGGGGGCCTCGTATGATTTAGAAATTACCCCCCCCCCCACACCCACCCCACACACACACACATACACATACAAGCAACCCAATATCTACCTCTTCATTAAACAAGGCCCGCGTTCGCTGGAGAACTATATTTAAGAGTATCTAGCCATTGCCTATTATTCTGATTTACCGGACTGTTTGTTGATAGAGTTTTTTTGCGAAGGTATTAATCAACCGCTGATGTCTAAGCTTAGACGCGAGGGTCCGCGTTCATCCCTCTGTCAGTTTATGGACTATGCTTTGTTGTGTGTTGGCTCTTCATTCACTGTGGGTGTCACGGAGGAGGAACGCGACACCACGTCTGTGACTGAAATGGCGGACACACCAGAACACACTCACATAATGGTGGCTACAACAACGGAGCTTGTTCGCAAAATGGTGGCCACAACAACGCACCGTCATTTCTCAGTTGCCATTCCTGAGTCAAGTCATGTCACAGTTGATCGTCATGAATCAAGTCAAGTCACAGTTGATCGTCATGAGTCAAGTCAAGTCACAGCTGATCTCCCAGAGTCTCGCCACGTTTCAGCTGATCTCCCAGAACCTCGTTATGTCTCAGCTGATCTCCCAGAGTCTCGTCACATCTCAGCATATCTTCCAGAGTCACGTCACGTCTCAGCTGATCTCCCAGAGCCTCGTCACATCTCTGCTGATCTTCCAGAGCCTTGTCACGTCTCGTCTGTTCGTTCAGAGTCCTGTCACTTCCTGTCTGTTGCACCCAGATCCTCAAGGACTGTTCTTCAGTATCCCAGACTGGCATCCTGTGTGGAGGACCCACCAATGGTGTCAGCACGTGCAGCTGGTATCCCTAAACCAGTACTCTCAAACCCTTCTGTCCCAGAAGTAATCCCCTTGTCTGCTGCATTTCCTATATGGGGAATTGCTTTCTGGTGTGTATGGGCTGCGTTCACAACCACCGAAGTTCCAGAGCCAGCGACGTCCGCGGAAGGATTGCCAGAGGTGGCGGCTGAGGCTGCAGAACCTCCAGAAATGGCATTGTTCGCTCCAGATCCTCCAGAGGTGGCGGCTGAGGCTGCAGAACCTCCAGAAATGGCATTGTTCGCTCCAGATCCTCCAGAGGTGGCGGCTGAGGCTGCAGAACCTCCAGAGGTGGCGGTGCTCGTTCTGGATTCTACGGAGGTGGTGGCATATGCTGCAGAACCTCCTGAGGCGATGTCTTTCACTCCAGCTCTGGTTACGGTAGTGGCGCCCATTACTGAACTCCCTGTCTGTCCTGTCACGGCTATGAAGGCCGTCTGTGAACTTCCTGTCTGTTCTGTCATGGCTATGGAGGCCATCTGTGATCTCTCTCTACCTGTCCTGTCACGGCTATGAAGGCCGTCTGTGAACTTCCTGTCTGTTCTGTCATGGCTATGGAGGCCATCTGTGATCTCTCTCTACCTGTCCTGTCACGGCTATGAAGGCCATCTGTGAACTCCTTCTCTGTCCTGTCACGGCTGTGAAGGCCGTCTGTGAACTCTCTGACCGTCCTGTTATGGCTATGAAGGCTGTCTGTGAATCCTCGTCCTGTCCTGTCCTGTCCTGTCACGGCTATGGAGGGCATCTGTGAACTCTCTGCCTGTCCTGTCACGGCTATGAATGCCGTCTGTGAACTCTCTGATCATCCTGTCACAGTTATGAAGGCTGTCTGTGAACTCTCTGCCTGTCCTGTCAAGACTATGGAGGCTTTCAGTGAACTCTTACTGTGCTCTGAACTGGACGATGAGGTCATCTCCGAACTCTCGTCCTGTTCAGAATCAGCCAATGGGGGGGCTATGTCACGAATCCGGTCTATGAACTTCCATTCACTCACCACCAGAGGTCACCCGCTCACCACATGGATTCTCACACTACACAGACTGTTACACTACACCCTGGACTACATTTCCCATCATCCATTGCACTGATTACACCCACAGCTGTAACCAATCACACACCCTACATAAGCCATGGACTTCCTCTCTCTCACTGTAGAGTATTGTTTAAGCGTTTATGCGGTTTAGCGTAGCTACTTTACGGAGCCAATTCCCTGTCATTGTTTGAGTTTTCCATAGTCTAGTCATAGTCTTGCCTTGACTATGTTTGTTTTCTCGTGTTCTGATTCTTGCCTGTGCATCCTGGATTACCCCTCTCGTCTCGCCCTGTTCGGATACTGATTACCCCTCGCCTGGACCATTGCCTGTGTTTGGACTAACCCTTTGGATTACCCTGTTTGGACATTGTTTGCCAGAGATGGACCACGCCCATTTACTGGACTATTCTTGTGTCTTGCCCTCAATATACCTGTCGCCATTGTCTGACCCTCGCCTGTTTCTGACCACGCCTTTAAATAAAAGCTTTGCAAATGGATCCGCACGTCTCCCGTCCCTGTCGCCTCATTACACTATGTAGGAATTCAGATGTTTGGCACAATTATACAGTTTAGCAGTCATACAAAAATATCTAACCACACAGTTGACCAGAATTAAGTATTCCGAAGAGTTGTGTAATTAATTATTTTATTTACAGGACAATTTTTATTATTTTACAGGACTTCCATTTAATGCTTCTAAATAATAATAATAATACAAAGTAAAGAATAAATGATAGAGCAACAGAAAGAATGAGAACAGTGGCCGGGAACGAGAGGTGAAACTGAGATCTGTTTCCAGTTATGAGAAGTGGAGAGACAGGAAATGAAAGAATGAAATGGATGAATAAACTACAGATTATTTTGTATGTTCTCTACATCTTCAGTTTCATCCCTCTGTGGTCTTTGTGGAAGAAGTTGGAGGGATGTAGAGGAGGAAAAGACTTTGTGTGCCGAAGAGAAAAAAAAGGGGGGGGGGACAAAGTGGGTGGGTGGAATGTAGTCAGGCAGATATTCAAAAGTTCCTCATGCTTTATGGAAGAGGAATAGATTCCTTATGAAGGAAAGGAGGGAGAATAAGACCGATAGAAGGAGAAGAGAAGGAGTGGGTGGAGTGGACAAAGGAAAGTACCTGGCAGGACCATGTGGAGGTTGTCTAATCAGACCCTTGTGAATTTAAATCATACTGTTGAGGTTTATGTTTAGCAGCGTGTTGAATTGGTAGATTGCCAGAAGAAAGCGGGAGTGTGTGGGTGAGTAAGGGCCCAGATTGAGGGAAAATATGTGTGTGTGTGTCCGTGTGTTTGTGTATGTGTGGTTGCGATGGAAGAAAGGGAAATTCAGAAGTGCTTACAGGGCCCAAAGTGCATATATTACTCCACAGAAAACTATACGCATCTCTGCAACCTTCCATACAACCCACTCATTACCCACACAAACATTTGCAGAGTCTACAAATCATCCCAAATCACTTTTAGGAATAGTTCAGCCAAAAATGAAAGTTCATGTCATCATTGTGCCACATTGTACTGTTTAAAATTGCCCATTTCTTTATCAGCCATAATTCTTCATCCCCTCTGGTAGGCCACCAGCATCCATCATTCATCTGTGATAATATTGACTTCTGCGTTCTGGCTTTCTGAGCCCAGCTGGTTTTGTGTTTTCTGGGATTTTGGGCTGTGAACTGTTTCTACACACTTACATACACAAACTAAGTGACACATTAATATATGCATTCAAACCACAAAAAAATTGCAGTGTCACCCAAAAATCCATCAACATTAACATGGGGGATTTCTCCTCACGCACGGATGGAAATTGAAGGGTGGAACTTGCAATAAGTCAAAGTCTATGCAAAAGAGGCCCTTTTCAAGTCAAAGACTTGAATGGTTACCATATTAATGTGTCAAAAGTTTGTGGTTGGTTAGATATGTTCAATGTTTTTGAAAGAACTCTTTCACGCTCACCAAGCCTGCATTTCTTTAATCAAATATACAGTTAAATTTATGAAATATTATTACAGTTTAAAATAACTCTTTTCTATTTTAATATATTTAGAAATGTAATATATTCTTGTGATGCAAAGCTGAATTTTTTGCATCATTACTCTAGTCTTCAGTGTCACATGATCCGTCAGAAATTATACTAATATGCTGAATTCAGTTGTAATGAAAACGTAAAAGGCTTCAGCAGGAGTGTGTAACGTTGCCATGGCTCTTGTATCACGTCTTCACTCAGCAGTCCAAACTTTCCCAGATTTGTTTGTGTACATGGAGAGCGGTAAATCACAATTATTCATATACAGTGAGAAAAGACCACAGCTTTTCTCATTTTGAAGTGTGCACATATGTCAAATGAAGTGAATTTTTTTTATCCCTATTTTGTGATCTGGCACAGGTTTTTGACTTGTTAACGTTTTGCAGTTTTGAAACCCCATCCCCCCACATGGATACACAAAGGAGCAGAGGTACAGCAGGGCTTGAAGCAATCTCTCTCATGGCTGGCTGGAAAATCAAAAACAGCTAATAAATGAAAGAAAGATAGAGTCCGTTTTTGTTCCCTCAGTGTTGAACTTTTTTTGTCTGATTTTCTCATTTGTGGTGGAGTTATTTCTCAGGCTTAATGAGGCACTGTGGATTGAATGCAGAACGGAGTGTGTGTGCGTCGAGCCAGATCTTCAACACAAAGCAGCTTACGCAGTTCGTATACAGCCATCTGAGTTTCACAATCATGTTAGGGATTTGGCCCGCCTGATACTTCCATCAGCATAAGCACCTTGGCAAATGGGATCTGAACAAAAACACCAGTAATAATGATTGTGAAACATCTAGAAAGACCTTATGGGCTCAGCAAGGATCCAGAATTCTGACACCAGAGACGTTGGGTTTCAAAGGGAAAGTTCATTCAAAAATGAAAGTTCTGTCATTGTTTATTCACCCTCATGTCGTCCTAAAACTGTATGACTTTATTTCTGATATACAGATGTTTTGTAGAATGACCAAGCTTCTCTTTTCCAAGACAACAACCACAGGAAATATTTCTTTTAGAGATGATTTATTTGATTATGGAGATCACAAGGGAGGAAAGTTAGTTTGCAGTGCCATGATTTAGTTGAAATATGGACTCCAAATCCTTGTTGTTCTCTGAAACTCTGGAAGTTTTTGTTAATCCACCCCGTTTTTTGTATTCTTGCCACACAACGATTCTCCGCAAAAGCTGGTGCTGCAGTTTCTCCGAGATTGTGGCTTTGGAGACATAAAAGTGAAGCAGATGGTTGTCAGATATTCCGCTGATGAGCTTGTTTGCCATTGTGGTCATGTGGTGGGTCATTGGCATATCCTCGAAACCAAGCTTGACCTGAGTTAAACCGAATTTTGTGAAAAATATGTACTCAAGGGAAGACTTGGGGATTGTCCACCCACAAATGAAAATGTAGTCCTTCTTATGTCACTTCAAATCTGTGTGTCTTTATTTTTATTCTGTGGAATGCAAAAGAACATATTTTGAAGAATGCAAGTGTAGTTCAATTTCAGCTCACCCAGAAGTCACTTTCAAACCAAGCAGCTTAAATTATTTATAACCCAAAATTAACTACACTCATGTGAAAAACGTTTTTCTCCGCTTGTGAGCGTCAGCCTGGATTGGCGCACATGTGTTGGCTCTCTGATGCCAGCGGTTCTGTGGTGCCTCTCACTGATCACCACGCCTTTAAATAAAAGCTTTGCAAATGGATCCGCACGTCTCCCGTCCCTGTCGCCTCATTACACTATGTAGGAATTCAGATGTTTGGCACAATTATACAGTTTAGCAGTCATACAAAAATATCTAACCACACAGTTGACCAGAATTAAGTATTCCGAAGAGTTGTGTAATTAATTATTTTATTTACAGGACAATTTTTATTATTTTACAGGACTTCCATTTAATGCTTCTAAATAATAATAATAATACAAAGTAAAGAATAAATGATAGAGCAACAGAAAGAATGAGAACAGTGGCCGGGAACGAGAGGTGAAACTGAGATCTGTTTCCAGTTATGAGAAGTGGAGAGACAGGAAATGAAAGAATGAAATGGATGAATAAACTACAGATTATTTTGTATGTTCTCTACATCTTCAGTTTCATCCCTCTGTGGTCTTTGTGGAAGAAGTTGGAGGGATGTAGAGGAGGAAAAGACTTTGTGTGCCGAAGAGAAAAAAAAGGGGGGGGGACAAAGTGGGTGGGTGGAATGTAGTCAGGCAGATATTCAAAAGTTCCTCATGCTTTATGGAAGAGGAATAGATTCCTTATGAAGGAAAGGAGGGAGAATAAGACCGATAGAAGGAGAAGAGAAGGAGTGGGTGGAGTGGACAAAGGAAAGTACCTGGCAGGACCATGTGGAGGTTGTCTAATCAGACCCTTGTGAATTTAAATCATACTGTTGAGGTTTATGTTTAGCAGCGTGTTGAATTGGTAGATTGCCAGAAGAAAGCGGGAGTGTGTGGGTGAGTAAGGGCCCAGATTGAGGGAAAATATGTGTGTGTGTGTCCGTGTGTTTGTGTATGTGTGGTTGAGATGGAAGAAAGGGAAATTCAGAAGTGCTTACAGGGCCCAAAGTGCATATATTACTCCACAGAAAACTATACGCATCTCTGCAACCTTCCATACAACCCACTCATTACCCACACAAACATTTGCAGAGTCTACAAATCATCCCAAATCACTTTTAGGAATAGTTCAGCCAAAAATGAAAGTTCATGTCATCATTGTGCCACATTGTACTGTTTAAAATTGCCCATTTCTTTATCAGCCATAATTCTTCATCCCCTCTGGTAGGCCACCAGCATCCATCATTCATCTGTGATAATATTGACTTCTGCGTTCTGGCTTTCTGAGCCCAGCTGGTTTTGTGTTTTCTGGGATTTTGGGCTGTGAACTGTTTCTACACACTTACATACACAAACTAAGTGACACATTAATATATGCATTCAAACCACAAAAAAATTGCAGTGTCACCCAAAAATCCATCAACATTAACATGGGGGATTTCTCCTCACGCACGGATGGAAATTGAAGGGTGGAACTTGCAATAAGTCAAAGTCTATGCAAAAGAGGCCCTTTTCAAGTCAAAGACTTGAATGGTTACCATATTAATGTGTCAAAAGTTTGTGGTTGGTTAGATATGTTCAATGTTTTTGAAAGAACTCTTTCACGCTCACCAAGCCTGCATTTCTTTAATCAAATATACAGTTAAATTTATGAAATATTATTACAGTTTAAAATAACTCTTTTCTATTTTAATATATTTAGAAATGTAATATATTCTTGTGATGCAAAGCTGAATTTTTTGCATCATTACTCTAGTCTTCAGTGTCACATGATCCGTCAGAAATTATACTAATATGCTGAATTCAGTTGTAATGAAAACGTAAAAGGCTTCAGCAGGAGTGTGTAACGTTGCCATGGCTCTTGTATCACGTCTTCACTCAGCAGTCCAAACTTTCCCAGATTTGTTTGTGTACATGGAGAGCGGTAAATCACAATTATTCATATACAGTGAGAAAAGACCACAGCTTTTCTCATTTTGAAGTGTGCACATATGTCAAATGAAGTGAATTTTTTTTATCCCTATTTTGTGATCTGGCACAGGTTTTTGACTTGTTAACGTTTTGCAGTTTTGAAACCCCATCCCCCCACATGGATACACAAAGGAGCAGAGGTACAGCAGGGCTTGAAGCAATCTCTCTCATGGCTGGCTGGAAAATCAAAAACAGCTAATAAATGAAAGAAAGATAGAGTCCGTTTTTGTTCCCTCAGTGTTGAACTTTTTTTGTCTGATTTTCTCATTTGTGGTGGAGTTATTTCTCAGGCTTAATGAGGCACTGTGGATTGAATGCAGAACGGAGTGTGTGTGCGTCGAGCCAGATCTTCAACACAAAGCAGCTTACGCAGTTCGTATACAGCCATCTGAGTTTCACAATCATGTTAGGGATTTGGCCCGCCTGATACTTCCATCAGCATAAGCACCTTGGCAAATGGGATCTGAACAAAAACACCAGTAATAATGATTGTGAAACATCTAGAAAGACCTTATGGGCTCAGCAAGGATCCAGAATTCTGACACCAGAGACGTTGGGTTTCAAAGGGAAAGTTCATTCAAAAATGAAAGTTCTGTCATTGTTTATTCACCCTCATGTCGTCCTAAAACTGTATGACTTTATTTCTGATATACAGATGTTTTGTAGAATGACCAAGCTTCTCTTTTCCAAGACAACAACCACAGGAAATATTTCTTTTAGAGATGATTTATTTGATTATGGAGATCACAAGGGAGGAAAGTTAGTTTGCAGTGCCATGATTTAGTTGAAATATGGACTCCAAATCCTTGTTGTTCTCTGAAACTCTGGAAGTTTTTGTTAATCCACCCCGTTTTTTGTATTCTTGCCACACAACGATTCTCCGCAAAAGCTGGTGCTGCAGTTTCTCCGAGATTGTGGCTTTGGAGACATAAAAGTGAAGCAGATGGTTGTCAGATATTCCGCTGATGAGCTTGTTTGCCATTGTGGTCATGTGGTGGGTCATTGGCATATCCTCGAAACCAAGCTTGACCTGAGTTAAACCGAATTTTGTGAAAAATATGTACTCAAGGGAAGACTTGGGGATTGTCCACCCACAAATGAAAATGTAGTCCTTCTTATGTCACTTCAAATCTGTGTGTCTTTTATTTTTATTCTGTGGAATGCAAAAGAACATATTTTGAAGAATGCAAGTGTAGTTCAATTTCAGCTCACCCAGAAGTCACTTTCAAACCAAGCAGCTTAAAAAATTATTTATAACCCAAAATTAACTACACTCATGTGAAAAACGTTTTTCTCCGCTTGTGAGCGTCGGCCTGGATTGGCGCACATGTGTTGGCTCTCTGATGCCAGCGGTTCTGTGGTGCCTCTCACTGATCACAACCATTACAGATGCTTGCAAATGGATCATCACTCTGACTGAGAAGATTCTCAAGCTTGATTTAAGTGCGTTTGGAGCCATGAATTCACAGATGGCAGTGTGTTTTTTGTTTCTGCATGGCAATGCATGTCTGAAAGCCTCTTTCTCTTCTTTTGTCCTCCGCTTTCTTCAAGTTATAAGTTTAAGTATGTGGAGTGAAGGATGTCAGAGGTACATTCCATATGCAATATTTCAGGTACACACACTACCGTAGTAGGGACTTTCCATTGACTATTGTTTTCATACTGAACAAATTGATTTAAGACTTTGCACGTTTATTAAAGGGATAGTTCACCCAAAAATGAAAATTTGATGTTTATCTGCTTACCCCCAGGGCATCCAAGATGTAGGTGACTTTGTTTCTTCAGTAGAACACAAACGAAGATTTTTAACTCAAACCGTTGCAGTCTATCAT
Organism: Sinocyclocheilus grahami; assembly: GCF_001515645.1. NCBI lineage: Eukaryota > Metazoa > Chordata > Actinopteri > Cypriniformes > Cyprinidae > Sinocyclocheilus > Sinocyclocheilus grahami. Next base: position 62,119 of record NW_015506493.1, on the reverse strand, counting down.
TCTTATAATGGCAGTCAATGGGCTCCACGGCTTTGAGAGTAAAAAAAAACATGCACAGACAAAACCAAATTAAACCTGGCGGCTCGTGACGATACATTGAGGTCTTAAGACACAAAACGATCGGTCTGTGCAAGAAACTGAACAGTATTTATATAATTTTTTACCTCTGATCCACCGCAATGTCCAACTGTCCTGAGTGCATTCACAACATCCGGTGTGTGACGTCAAATAAATACGGTTGGGCAGAGCACGTACATGCGTCACGCGCCGGATGTTGTGAACACGCTCAGAGATTGCGGTGGATCAGAGGTAAAAAATTATATAAATTCTGTTCAGTTTCTTGCACAGACCGATTGTTTTGTGTCTTAAGAATGTATCGTCACGAGCCGCAGGGTTTAATTTGGTTTTGTCTGTGTATGTTTTTTTTTACTCTCGAAGACGTGGAGCCCATTCACCTCCATTATAAGACTGATAGACTGCAACAGTTTGAGTTAAAAATCTTAATTTGTGTTCTACTGAAGAAACAAAGTCACCTACATCTTGGATGCCCTGGGGGTAAGCAGATAAACATCCAATTTTCATTTTTGGGTGAACTATCCCTTTAAGCCATTTTACTTGTGGGAACTTTTCCATTGACACTTCTCTTGTGCTATTGTTAGCTTAATTAATTTAATTGAAGTTAATTTAAGACTAAAACTTATTTATTTTTCATTAATTGAAATAAAAAAGAAATATTGCCTTTTGGAACTAACTAAAATAAAACTGAAGTAGAAGTACTACTGAAACAGTTTAAATTAAATTACTAAAATTAATAAAAGGAAATGAGAAATAAAAGTAAATTAAAGCTAAACTGAAATTCAAAAACAAAACCTAATTAAAATGAGAAAAGCATAATAAAATGACTAAAATTTTAACTAAAACTGATTTTAAATATTAATAATATCATAGTACATAGCACACACACACTTCCACAATTTTTACATTTTATTTAGAACATTTTTAAAGGTTGCTTTATGTAGAATAAAGCTAAAAAATGCAACAATCTTGGTAGTTTATAATGGGAGTTATCAAAATTATCTGTATATACAGTATATTAAGACTAAAACTTATTTATTTTTCATTAATTGAAATAAAAAAGAAATATTGCCTTTTGGAACTAACTAAAATAAAATTGAAGTAGAAGTACTACTGAAACAGTTTAAATTAAATTACTAAAATTAATAAAAGGAAATGAGAAATAAAAGTAAATTAAAGCTAAACTGAAATTCAAAAACAAAACCTAATTAAAATGAGAAAAGCATAATAAAATGACTAAAATTTTAACTAAAACTGATTTTAAATATTAATAATATCATAGTACATAGCACACACACACTTCCACAATTTTTACATTTTATTTAGAACATTTTTAAAGGTTGCTTTATGTAGAATAAAGCTAAAAAAATGCAACAATCTTGGTATCAAAATTATCTGTATATACAGTATATTCATATAGAATTATGTGGGTGAGGCTTAAACCAGAAGTGCACTGAAACTAAATGAAAAGCCAATTTTTAGATGTAAGTCTATACCATTTACAGTTTAATTATCACAATTATGCCTTTTTTGGTATATTCATAAATTAATTAATTTACTTATTTCTTTTTACATTTTTAAAAGGTTGATTTATTTAGAATAAAGCCAAAAAGCCACAACATCTGCCAAATATCTATGATTGAATCAGACATTGAAAAAAATATGTATGAGATACTTAATTAGGTAAATGTTACTCTTTACAAGTTTGAATGTCTGGGATGTGCACAATAAAAGGCTTTCAATGCGATGTCCGATTTGAACCTGAAACTTAACAGTTTAGTCATATTGTCTGAGCATTACATTGCAGTTTTAGATATGAAATATCATTAAAGGCTTGTTCCGGTTGGCTAATCAGACTACACTCTAAAAAAAATGCTGGGTTGTTTCAACCCAACTTTGGGTCAAATATGAACTAACCCAACTGTTGGGTTACATTTTTACATTAAATTTTTAACCCAAAAGTTGGATTAGTCCACATTTGACCCAAAGTTGGGTTGAAATAACCCAGCATTTTTTAGAGTGTACAATCGATATATTTTGTTCTATTTATTAGTAGAATTTATTTTAAAGTCATTATTCATGCCTTTCTGATTTAGGTATTCAGCTTTGGGTACATTCCCAGTCATCGTCACCACGTAAAATCTCAAAACAGTCTGATAGAAGTGATGCAAAAAAACTAGATAGCTCTCATCATAATCAACTAAGTCCCCGGTTGACCATGAGTTGGGCGCCACAATGTAAGTTTTCATCTTTTACTATCTTTGTGGAGACATATGAAAACATGTGGAGCTGATTCTGGTGTGTTTAGACTGAGTTGCCGTCTACAAGGACGCTTTACAATGCCAAACCCACGTGAGAAGTTCAGTTCAGTCCCATCAGTCTGTTTGAATGGTTAACTGGTGCTGCATGTCATCTTGATGATGAATGAGTTTTCGTTCTTTCTCCGTCTGTCCTGCTCTCGCTTTCTCTACTAATGAAGTGTTAATCTTACAAGCCTGTCTTTAAAGATCTGAGGGTGTTGCATTACGTCCTTGTAAATCCTGTTATTCTTTCACTTCATCCCTCGCTTCAGTTCTGTGGTGGAGCGAGCGCGAGGGAGCTGAGAGATGAGTTGTCCTTTTTCCTCAAGGCCGTTTAGATTGTCCTTACTCTAAAGCCAGCTCGTCATTCAGACACATTCTGCAGCTACCAAAGACGCTGATGTTAAAGACCGCAATCATCATCTGCTTGTTCAGCTAAAACAACAACACAGTTTTTCCTGTGTAAAAATGACAAATGTGACAAATGTCTTTTTAAGTCCCATTCCAGTGTTACAATTGATTTAGATGTGTGTTTACATGAAAACTGTTTTCAGAATAAGGTCTATTTTCTAGTTAATCCTTTATTCCAGGAGAGGAATAAAGGAATACAGCTACTGGAAAAGTTCTGTAAAAAGCATATCCTGAATGAAAATGAAGTAGACTTTAGCATTAAAAAAAGTACTTGTAATGGAAATTATGTTTGCTTTAGTTGGACTGTGAGTTTTCACTGTTTCTAGATCAGTTTCCTTTGTTTGTATTCATTAGTTTATGTGGTTACTCGTGGTTTCGTAAGTGTTTGCACCCGCTGTTCATTTAGTTGATTGGTTTGTTTCAGTGTATTTAAGCCCTGTGTTTTCTTCTGTTCTTTGTCAGTTCTCATTGCATTTAACCCAGTTGTTCAGTTGTTGTTTACTGCACTTAGATCCAATCTCTCAACTTTATTTGCACCCCAGCATAGACAGAAATAATACACTTTAGAATAATACTTACAGTAAGTGTGAATTGAATGTAATCTCATGTTAATTGCAATTAAATGAAAAATTATTCAATTTTAAATGTATATTAAATGCAATTAGCTACATTTAAGTGTGCTTTTAAACCCACTTAATCAGGACACAAGTCCATCATTATATATAGTTTTATAATTACTTATATTGTTTTTGAAATATAAAGTGTACTGCTGAATGTACTGGCAAGCATTTATGGTAAACTAAAATATACTTCAATGCCATTTCTATTGAAACTTGTATGTCATGACCCATGCATTTTAAATATTTCTAATTACACATTTTTAATGATGACATTGCAATTTAGTACATTTAAAATATATTAGTTTTAAATGTAATTTTGAATAACACTCTACAGTTAAAATTATAATCAAGTACTTTACATGTGCTTCAGTAAGTTAGTCAACACATGAAAACAAGTGCATTACTTGCATGACTAAAGATTATAAGAACATAATGATATTGTAACTAAAATCTTATAACTTGACATTTAATATTATATTTTCTGCAAGTATAATATATATATATATATATATATATATATATATATATATATATACTTTTTTTCACAATCATCACCCGTCCAGCGGAAGTACTTTACCAGTCTGTGAGGTTCAGCAAACATCTGTTTTAGGCCCAGTGATTGATTCTCATCTGTCTCTTGGGTGGATTTTGTGATAAAGAGTGATATGAGGATGCGTAGCACTGATAATATCTAGAGTCTGAGTTCCCGGTGCAGAAACTCATTGAACTTTGATAGACAGTGGTGGACGAAGTACACAAGTCAAGTACTTGAGTAAAAGTACAGATACATATAATAAAATATTACTCCAGTAAAAGTACAAGTACTCCTTTTTCAATTTTACTCGAGTGAAAGTACAAAAGTACTAGATTTTTTAATGTACTTAAGTAAAAATACTGATAGATTTATTTTGCAATTTTATATAGGCTACTTAATTTAATTTTATATTAGCACATATTTTATATAATCCTACTGCTCAAAATACCTGGGATTTTCCCAAAATAACCACTATATGGAGTCAAGATATATTTTTGTTGTTGATATGGACTATGTTGACGAGAGTGATGTAGTAATGTTCACTATGAAGCTTACACTGCGATGTACCTGAGAGAAAACTGATTTGACCATCTGATTTTCACCAGTAAGAAAAAGGTGTTTTAAAGCTTGTTGTTTTGTAGAACATCACAGTTATATATGACATGAGAATAAAGGTCCTTGCACACCGAGTCTGAAACTTTCGTAAGCGGTTTTCCGGGGGTTTTTTTCATATTCGTCATCCTTCAAAATGCTTGCTACGGATGCGAAAACGCAGAAAAGCGAACCTGGTCCGAATTTTTTTTATGACGGACGAAAGTTTCGGAGGCAGTGTGCAAACGTGATTGACACGACACAACGTAAGGTCGTATTTATTTTTCAACGTGCGAACATTTCGGACGAAAAATTCGGACTCAGTGTGCAGAGACCTTAAGGCCTGAAGTTAGGAAGAACATTTTAAGGAAAATATAATTATATTTTCATAATGATTTATTTTCTTCGCAAAACCTTGTCTGTGGTGTAAAAGCACCCCTGGCCAAATGCCCCCAGAGGGCATCACTTCCCACTTTGATAATTAAGCGGGGTTAAGTTAGTTTTGTTTTCGATTTTCGTGACACATTCAGAGATAAATGGCAATAACTCCAAAACGACTTGACCTAAAAAAATCGAAACAATGTGACCGCCAAAAGGGCAAAGCTGATCATGTTTCACAGCCTCCCTTTTCATAATTTTCGCTCGATGTAATAAGCACTGCCCCGCACAAGCCGTCGCAATGTGCATTAAGCCGGGAGAGCTCGCTCTTCGCGCAGC
>NW_015506493.1:55116-55475 GCF_001515645.1 Sinocyclocheilus grahami | reverse complement strand
GCAGCTCTGTGGACGTATGCGTCCAGTGCTCGCACTGGAGACATACAGTTAAGCTTCTGCTGGTCTGACTCCCTGAAGGGAGGAGGACTGAAGGCCTGACATATGACAGGCCGTGGTGTAGAAGAGGGGACCTTAGGAATATACCCCGCTCAAGGGTACAGAAACACTTTGGCCAGACCGGGCGCAAAGTCGAGATAGGAAGGGGCCACTGAGGTAAATCCCCAACTCTCTTGAGAGAAGATATCGCCAGAAGAAAGGTAGTCTTGATAGCGATCAGAGGATCAGAGAGCTCCTCAATAGGCTTGAAGGGAGGCCTACAGAGAGCCTCTAGCACCACAGCCAGGTCCCACACGAGATCG
>NW_015506493.1:53829-54956 GCF_001515645.1 Sinocyclocheilus grahami | reverse complement strand
TTCAGGGTGGAGTGGGTCAACCCTGCGGAGAAACGGGCCTGCAAGAACTCCAGCACTGTACCAACCAGGCAGTTAACTGGGTCGAGCTGGCGGTCTCCGCATCAAAAAGTGAAAAGTTTCCACTTCAAGGCGTACAGTTTCCTCGTTGAGGGAGCTCTGGATTGGAGGATGGTCTCAACAACCTCGGTTGAGAAACCAGAAGCTATGAGTTGTGCCCCCTCAGGGGCCACACCCACAACTTCCACAGCTCCAGGCGAGGGTGCATGATCGTACCCTCTGCCTGTGAGAGGAGATCTCTCCTGACGGGAATCTCCCATGGAGCGCTGTCGAGGAGAGAAATCAGGTCCGAGTACAGACGAAGCCTCGGCCACGTCTGTACCATGGCATCCAGCCCCAGTGGAGCTGGATGACTCAGAGAGAACCAGAGGAGACAGTGCGATGTCATATGAGTCGCAAACAGGTCCACCTGGGCCTTGCCAAAAACTCTTCATATCTGCTTTACCACCCTGGGGTGAAGCATCCATTCCCCGGGCCTCGGCCCCTGCCTCGACAGGATGTCTGCTCCCAAATTGAGATGCCCAGGGATGTAAACTGCTCTCAGCGAGAGAAGTTTGCCCTGGGACCACACAAGGATCTGGTACGCTAGTTTGTACAAACAGCGTGAGGGCAGACCTCCCTGGTGGTTGATGTAAGAGACCACGCTGTGTTGTTGGTGTGCACCAGCACATGGTGACCTCTTAGGTCTGGGAGGAAGTGTCTTAGTGCACGAAGCACGGCCAGCATCTCCAGGCAGTTGATGTGCCACGTGAGATGGCGACCACTCCACAGACCGCGGGCAGGGTGGCCACTCATGACCGCTCCCCAACAGGTGAGGAAGGCGTCGGGCTCTAGCGTTACGTGGCGACAAGGAGCTCCCAGCACCGGGCCCTGAGCCAAGAACCAAGGTTTCCAAGGCACGTAGGCATCGCAGCGTGACCTTGAACATGCGAAGCGGGTTTCCCCTCGGGGAGAACCCCCTGGTCTTGAGCCACCACTGTAGGGGCCTCATGTACAGCAGGCCAATAGGTATCACGTTGGACGCAGCTGCCATCAGACCCAGCAGTCTCTGAAACTGCTTGACAGTGAGT
>NW_015506493.1:49748-53800 GCF_001515645.1 Sinocyclocheilus grahami | reverse complement strand
CGGGCAGGGTGGCCACTCATGACCGCTCCCCAACCGGTGAGGAACGCGTCCGTCGCTAGCGTTATGCGGTGACAAGGAGCTCCCAGCACCGGGCCCTGAGACAAGAACCAAGGTTTCCTCCACATGTCCAAGGCACGTAGGCATCGCCGCATGACCTTGATCATGCGAAGTGGGTTCCCCCTCGGGGAGAACCCCCTGGTCTTGAGCCACCACTATAAGGGCCTCGTGTACAGCAGGCCAAGAGGTATCCCATTGGATGCAGCTGCCATTAGACCCAGCAGTCTCTGAAACTGCTTGACAGTGAGTTACCGGCCTTCTCTTATTCTCGTGACTGCGGTAAGGATCGATTCGAGCAGGGGACATACATGCCTGCATCGTGGTCGAATCCCACACCACGCCTAGATAAGTGGTCCTCTGTAATGGAGAAAGCACACTCTTCTTTGCTACTCACTGGACATTTCACTATGAAAGTGTCACAAAATGTGAAGAAAGCAATGTCAGATGACTTATGTCCACATAATCCTAGCTAGCTAATACCTTAGATATTTTCTAAGGTAGCATACTAACTCTAAGATTATTTCATATCTTTGGCCCGTCCTGTGATACAAAGAGATATGGGCACTTCCAAGGCCATGACAAGTGTTTGTATTGTTTTAATTTGTGTTATGCACCTTGAAGTTGGGATTCCCAGCACCTGCACAGGATGAGAGGACAGGGAATGTGGGAATTTGACTGACCTTCACCTCGAACTTACAAATGACACTTACACCTGTACAAATGACATGCACATCAGGTTTTACAGGACTGAGAGGCATTTTAAAGGTGAAATACCAGTAAAGTGAAAAATAATTATAATGCTGAAGGCGAGGTATAATTCATATTTCTTTATCAAATAACTTACAAAGTAATTTGAAACCTTTCTGTGAGACGTAATTTCACAAACAGCGTGAGTGAATCACTGCACACACTCTCACTTTTTGCCTCTCAAAATGCACAAATGGCTTCAAATCACCACAGCAAGCTGCACAGACACAGGAATTGTCACTTGCACAATCGAGGCAGTGTCGCATTGTCACTAAAGTTTATAATTTGCATTTCTTTTTAAGTCTTGCCAGTGTTTAAACCATTTAGCACTCACGCGCACTCCTAGAGCTCATGCACACTCAATGCACACGCACATAAGGCCGCCTCACAGCTCACGAAATCAGGCTTGTGCTGAATGTAAGCTATTGTACAACAGTTGCCCTATTGTAAAAACAAAAATGCACTGCATTATCAAACATTTAGGTGAGATAATTATATATTTTTGAAAAATCTCTAAAAGAAAAAAAAGCAATTAAATAATATTAATAGATACAACTCTTTATTTGTATAATGTATTAGTAAATATTGGAATCAACATTTAACTAAGAGTAGTTAATAATGTTAACAAATGGAACCTTATTGTAAAGTGTTACCAAAATAAGTTGAAGTACTAACATTACTAAAATAAAAAAAATTATTAATTAAAACTAAATAGAAATATAAAAACAATAAGATTTCAAAAGCATAATTACTTACTAAGTTAAAATTACTTCAACTAAAATTACAATGGAAACTGATGATATAAAAAATAATGATAAAATGCTTTAATAAATACTATAAATAATAGTAAAATAACACTGTCCAAAAAGTATAATCTATTCTGTATTTATATTTTTAGTATTTTAAACATTTTTATATCTTTTAAAATGTTTATTTTTTTAAACATCAAGTTTTATGTTACTAATGTTTTTTTTTACTCGCTTTTTTCTTAAGAAAAGAAATTTCACAAAAAGCTGATGCAAAACATTACTGAATGGTCTGTCATTCTAAGAGCTTCCAAGACTATCATTTTTGCAAATCTGAGAAAATCTCCAGTCTGTTTTGCATTTAGTAGCTGTTTACATCATGTGGCATGCATCTGCTTGTCAAAAAAGTGTTTGTTATTGGCATACCGACCACGACAGTAACGGCGTTACACGCCCTCCTCTCACACACGGCCTGCGGTCTTTACCTGCATTATATTGCTCTTGACTAGCGCCTATAAAAAGGGGTTTATTTTGTGGCTGGCCATTTTGTAGCTAAATTGAACCTTGTTTAAAGGCCTGGAGCAGCTACTATAGAGATGGAAAGTCTTGTGGTTGCAGCAACAAGTAGTCTTGTGCCTAAAAACCACGGCATTCCCCAGCATGCGTGCATGTGTGCATTAGAATGTCCCTGTCGCGCCTCAGCAGCGCACCTTATTACAGGGGGTTAAAGGTCAGACGTGGACAGCAAAGGCGGGGGTACGAGCCCTGAGGCAGTAATGTGTGTTACAGAGTCTTTGTCCATGCCAGTGGAGGAGAAATAAGGTAGTGCACATCTGTGGTGTGTATATTTAGGCTTGGCGTTCATGATATATTATAGTTTATTGAATTAAATGCTATATATATATATATATATATATACAGTATATATATATATATATATATATATATATATATAGTCTAAGTTGCATTCATTTTACATTTTTGTCTATATAGTTTTTAATTAAGTTTTCATTTTTTTGATAGTCATCGGCAATTTAACATTTAAGTCCACTTTATCTTATCTGTCTTTACAGTTAATGGTCCACACAACCTGATTCATTGTTTTGTTATTCTCCGTTTTCATCTTCCTCGCTCTCTTTCCCCCTCCAACCTCAGATTTGCTCTGAGAAGTGAAGAGCTGTATATCTGCCAGCGCTGACCTGCATTTGAGTGCAGGAGGGGGCCGCTGAATGAGGGGCCCATTTGAGCCATTATCAGACCCAGCCATCAGTCTCAACTCAAATTTCATCCATCCCCCATCTCCCCATGCCTCCTTACACTCCACGCACCTCCTCTTTCTACCTTCCTCCACGTTGTGACCCCCTGCAACCCTGACTCTGTATCAGCACCAGCCTTTTCAAATAAATAAAATTCCTCTCTTTTGCCATTTTCCCTACTGAGTGCTGTATAATGGGAACCACATTAGACACGCTGCTGCGGTTAGTTTTTTTAAAGTGATTTAAGACTCATTTTTAATTTATAGTATCCATTAGGACAGTTTCAAAGTGTGCTGTGACATACATCCAACACAAATTTGCTACGAATGAACTGCATGTTCTGCTCCAGAAACATTGTTGTCTTGTCTTCATTTCATCTCAGACTCTTGGTCTTGGAGTCAACTTTTTCTCTGGAGTTTAAACTCTTGCTAAAGTCTTCATTTAAGCCCCGTCTTATTGAAACTTTGTCATTCTGCAACAACATACAAATACTGCGTTTCTTGAAGGAGCTTTTCAATGCCTGCCCATGCAATCAACTGAGTGAGTCAACTGAGTGGCGCACTCTGCTAAGCCACTGGCTCCAAACCTTGGGGGGAAATTGTGGCCTAATGGTTAGAGAGTCGGACTTGTAACCCAAAGGTTGCGGGTTCGAGTCTCGCAGCGGCAGGGATTGTAGGTGGGGGGAGTGAATGTGCAGCTCTCTTCCACCTTCAGTACCATGACTAAGGTGCCCTTGAGCAAGGCACCGAACCCCCAACTGCTCCCCGGGTGCAAAAATGGCTGCCCACTGCTCCGTGTGTGTGTTCACTGCTGTGTGTGAGCACTTTGGATGGGTTAAATGCAGAGCACTAATTCCAAGTATGGGTCACCTTCATTGTAGGCATGAACAAAACAAGACGTGGAGGCCATTAGCTCTGTTTTTCTTCTTGTTGCTTTCTTTGCTGGTCATTATGACAAAACAAACCATGACAGGATAATTAGGACCTCAATGTGTCCTAATTATTACAACCAAGTAATTATTACAATTATTACTCGTAATAAGTAACCCACTTATTACATCTATTTACCAAAAAAAAAAAAGTTTGAAAAGTTGACATTAAATATCATTTTGAATTGAAATGTATTTGCAATAAAGCTCAATTTGTCAACATTAGGTAATAAATAAAAGTTCAATTTTATATTTTAAGTTTGTTCAATTGAACTTGAAATCTATTAAAATCTATTATATATATATATATATATATAT
>NW_015506493.1:29781-46642 GCF_001515645.1 Sinocyclocheilus grahami | reverse complement strand
AAAATATAATATATATATATATATATATATATATATATATATATATGTGTGTAGAAATTAACATTGACCTAAATGCTGTAAAATATTGTTAATTGTTGCCCGATACTTGATGCTAATTAACAAATGTTATGGAATATTATTGTAAAGTGTTGCAAGTTAATTATACAATTTAATGTTATTATACAAAAATATTTGACTACAGAATTAAGAAATTAATCATCTAAATCATGTATTTTAAAGTGGCATTTCACAAAGAAACATATACTAAACTAAACATATGCTAATTAGTCATAATACACTATATTAGTACATAAAGAATGTTGTAGCTTGTTTTTGCTCATTTTGTAGCTTAATTTCACTAAATTTTTAGATAATTCATGAAAATTTCTCAAAATTCAGGATTAAATTTTAAAATCAAGAACAGTTCAGAAAAGGTCTTTGTGGTCATGGTGTTTGAGTTACAGAGTACAAGAATAACATTTCGGCAGTCACAGAAGAGTGTTTTTTCAATTTAATTTTCTCAACAGATGTCTCATTTTTCTTCCAAAGATTACACATTTTTACATCCAAAAAAGAGAAGACTTGGCTTTGTGCACAACAAAAGAGAGAAACAACAAGCATCCCAAAGTAAGCATGGGACTTAAAAGCGGTTTTGAAAAATTTTCAAATATTTGAAGCCCCTCATGCTGTGTAAAGCTGTTCCTCTTTCCAGTTCAAACATTTAGATGTGCTAAACGCTGACATCTTCAGCGCACATACTGCATACGGTCACAAATATGTGGAGCAGGGCTAAAAAAAGGGGCTGCTGAGAGTGGGGAGAATTTGACAATTGACCTTTCCTCACTTTGGATTAGATTACTGGCTCCATTTCTCTTAACACAACTTTACTGTGCTGATAATGCTCATAAACATGCAATTCCACAATGACACTTTTGGCTTCGACACATTTGCACTTTTACGGTGAAAAACTATCCGTCTTGTTTTACATGGGTCTTGTTATATTCTTTTCTGAAGTAAAAGCTTACTGAAGATTCATGTGGAAGCTGAGGTGATTCATTTTGCTTAATTTTTGGCATAATATTTTTTAATCATTCAGTACCCTGGTATATATATCAAAGTACCATGGTATTACCACCTGATACCATCACTGTACCATAGTACGCTTTTGATACCAAAGTACAACACTGTACCATAGTACACTTTTGAGTTTTCATAGTCTGGTTGAAACAAATGAGCAAAGCCATCTGCATTCAGCCATCTGCATTCAGCTTCTCCTAGTTTGTCTATGTTTGGGGCCCAGTCTGAATCATGAGTACAGGACATTTTTAGAAAGCTGGCACGTAAAAACAAAACAAAAACAAAAAAACAGCTTTGTTAAAAGCATTTGTTATCCATATCCTTATATAGTACTAGTGTGTTTGTTAATGTGTGGAATTTGTTTGAGGTCAAAAATGGCTGAGGGTGTTTATAGTCTTGCAAAGTGTTTCTTTGTCAGACGCAGGATGAAGACTTCACTCATGGAAAGTGAGTTTGTTTTCATTCAGAAGTAAAAGCATTTTAACTTGTTGCACTCAAGTGAGAGGAGAAAGAATGTTTGCTACAGTCTCATGTTTACAAGTCAAAACAAACACAACAACTAAACACAAAAAGGGACACAGAAATGGCACTTAAAGGAGAAGTTCACACAAAATGAAAATTCTGTTTTCATTTACACACTCTAATCTCATTCCAAACTCGTGTGAAGAAAATCAAAGGGGTTTGGAACGACATGAGGGTGAGTAAATAACATAATTACTTTTTTTGGTGAACTGTTTCTTTAAAAATACAAAAACATAATAACACAGCTTTAACATAACAGCGTAAACTAGACAAAGTAAGAAAATGTCTCTTCATTATGTTTTTTCACAGCAAATAATCTCCTGTGCAGGACAGATGGGGCAGAGGGACAGAGGGATGCTGTATAAAACCTGTTTGAAGCATCTTTTAAGAGGCTGATCACTTTCAGCTTCTATAGGCAACTCTTAGGCACGGTCCCAGTGTCTCTTATCAGTGCAATTTGTTTCTGGACAAAAAAAAGTCCAGACGTCCTGGCATGACCTTTTGACTCCTGTATAACACAATTAATGAGCTACCTCTAAAACAACCTGTTTTCAGCCAATCAACACTGTGTTCAGTAATGTCTGGCCTCTTCTTAGAGAGAAATTCTTGATAAAGTCTGATATTTATGGTTATAAAAGGCACTTGTAAAGGCATTTGTAAAAAAAATTTGATGGCAAATGCACCTGGTTTAAATACTGGCAGTCAGTTTAAGTGTTTAAATGCATTAAAATGTTCACCAACCCACCAGAGTCTATCTAGTGTCTGCATCGCACCCGCCTGCACGAGTCATGGAGCCCATTGCCTTCTGTGGGCTGGAGGTATGAATAGCGCAATATGGCTTTTACACATACAAAGGTTTCACACAAGCTACATTATTGTTGGCTGGACACTGTCCTTGTATTAAAGGTGCCTCGTATTCCAAGCTGTTTTGCACTAAAGATGGGCAAGGGGTGATGTCCGGTTGTTTTGTATGTGTCAGACCATTCTCTGGACTGGTTTTCATTCCCTCTAACTCCAGAGGAGATGTCTCATGTAAGTCCATATCTACTGGAGCCTTGGATCTCCTCCTGCGGCGGATGACTACCACAGTAGCTATGATGGCCACAACCATCACCACTGCCACAGCTGTCATGATGGGTATGAGAGAGGAAGAGGGTTCGGTCCTGTCAACACTTGGCTCTTGGGAAGAGGGTGGGATTCCTGCTGTGCGAGCCTCCATGCAGGCACTAACCGAGACATGGACAGGCTCTCCCAGAGGGCTGGCACATACAGAATAGGTGCTATTCGGCTGTAGCCCTCTAAGCGTGTATTCGGGGTAAGTTGGAGGCACATTCAGGTGTATTGGCCGCTGGTCGGGGCCTGACAAGTTTCGGTAAGTCAGACGGATTCCACGGATGTGCGTTCTTGTGTGGATGTAACGGTGAAGGTCTAATGAAATGGAAGTGCTGGTTATGTGAAGGGAGCTGATTGTGTTGGGCTGGACTGTAGCAATGGTCTCGACAGAAACTCTAGGTGAAGGCGGAGAAAGGAAGCCTGGATTTTGTGTCTCACAGTAAAGTCCTGACATTGAAGGCAGACACAGGCAAACAACCACCCCATTTGAGTCAAATATGCATGTTCCCCCATTTAGACAGATATTGGAGGGGCACATGATGTCCTCTTCTTCAGAATCTTCTATGATTTCTCTGGGGAAGGCAGTGGTCTGGGAAAGAGGGAAGCTGTCTGTGTCTGCTGAGGGCATCTCACTTGGTGGCGCCGGGGGAATGGCGTGCATTGTGCTTGATGGTGTGGTGGAGTTTGTGGGCTTGCTTGTAGTACTACTTGTCCCTGCTCTTGTTAACTCAATGGTTGTTGTGGGACAGCCAAAATCTTTATGCTCCAATTTTGCCAAAACCTCTCCTGAGTTTATTGGTGGAAAGTGGCAACGAGTCTCCTCCATTCTCAACAGTTCTACATGTGCATCCTTTAGCCATACTGGAAACCAGGCCAGTGGGCAGAGGCAGTTAAAGGGGTTTTCAGCTGCAGTGAGCTTCTCAAGTTTGGGGAAAAGGTTGAAGAAGCCCTCGGGGAAGCCTTGTAAATTAAGGTTGCTCAAGTCAAGCTCTAGCAAATTAACCAGATTTTGGAAGTCTTCTTGTTTTAGGGATCCCAAGGGATTCCCAGTTAAATTGAGGTTTCGTAGCCCCCCCATTGCCTTAAGCGTAGGTTGTATCTCTACGAGCAGGTTCTGGGAAACATCCAGAACATGTAGGTTCACTAGGCTGCTTAGCAGCTCCCCATCCAGACTGGTTAGCCGCAGTCCAGCTATTTTAAGAGACTCAAGGTGTGGTGTCTGTAAATCTTCAGGTCCAATAGGTGGGATACTATTATAACTTAGGTCCAAGTGGAGCAGTCTGGGCAGTTGCAGACCTGGCAAAACACTAATCTGATTCCCCTGTAGCTTCAGCTCCAGTAGGTTCTCTAGTCCCTCAAAGGCAGCTGGGTGAATGCTCTGAATGTGGTTGCTGTAGAGATACAGCCTTTCCAGGTTGACCAGTCCAGCAAAGCTGTCTTTGGAAATGTGGGTAATGTGGTTTGAGGAGAGATCCAGGTTGTGTAGAGAGGAGAGTGGGCTGAACACCCCATCAGGGATTTCAGTGAGGGCATTCTGACTCAAATCCAGCATTCCAAGCTCGCCAAGCTCTACAAAGCCCTGCTGTTGCAAGGTGTTGATGTTGTTCTGAAACACGTAGAGGTACTTTGTGGAGGAGGGGAGGTCATGAGGCATGTAGCTCAAGTTCTGCTGGACGCAGAAGATAGAACCACTGGTGCTGCATGAGCACTCTTGAGGACATCTGCTGCTCAGAGATCCACACAGTAAGTGAAACAAAATGAGATGAGACAGGGGAGATAATGGACGCATCGTCGATTACCCTCTGGCCTTAATGATTGAATCCTGCAATAGAAAAAGATAGAAACTCAATGTCAAAACTACAACAATGATCTTGTTATGTATATTCAATTCAGTTCAATTCAAGTTTATTTGTATTGTAGGAGAGTGGGCTGAACACCCCATCAGGGATTTCAGTGAGGGCATTCTGACTCAAATCCAGCATTCCAAGCTCGCCAAGCTCTACAAAGCCCTGCTGTTGCAAGGTGTTGATGTTGTTCTGAAACACGTAGAGGTACTTTGTGGAGGAGGGGAGGTCATGAGGCATGTAGCTCAAGTTCTGCTGGACGCAGAAGATAGAACCACTGGTGCTGCATGAGCACTCTTGAGGACATCTGCTGCTCAGAGATCCACACAGTAAGTGAAACAAAATGAGATGAGACAGGGGAGATAATGGACGCATCGTCGATTACTCTCTGGCCTTAATGATTGAATCCTGCAATAGAAAAAGATAGAAACTCAATGTCAAAACTACAACAATGATCTTGTTATGTATATTCAATTCAGTTCAATTCAAGTTTATTTGTATTGTGTTTTTCACGATACAAATCGTTGCAAAGCAACTTTACAGCAAATTAAGTTTCTACAATATTTAGTGGTAGCTTATCAGTGGTGACTATCAGTTAATGTACATATGGAAGAAATGTACGGAAAAATCGATTAAAGACGTAATCAAACAGACGATGAACACTATTAACAGCAATTATTATTATTATATATGAGTTGGCACATTATTTAGCCTTTAACATGGGTGTCCAGTCCTGCTCCTGGAGGGCTACTGTCCTGTCCAGTCCTGCAGAGTTTAACTCCAGCCCTAATTAAACACACTTGAAACAGCAAATCAAGGTTTTCAGGACCTCTACTATACTCTTTCAGTGCTGGAGCATATTGGGCCTAAACTCTGCAGGACTCTGGCCCTCCATGAGCATGGTTGGGCACCCCTGGCCTATACAGATCATGGTAATATTAATGATAAACATTTCAGTGTTTGATGTTAAGATGCTTATCCATGCTAAACCATTTTGGTACTCTTTCAGGACCATGTAAAATGTAAAATTTGGGTCCTGTAGCAAAACCAGTTTTTAACAATTCCTTTACATGGCTCATTTATATAAACAGAAAAAGGCACACTTGATGCTTTTGTAAAGGCTTTGAAACCCCATCCTTACACAGAGAAAACAGCAACCGTCCTGCAGGGCAATCCTCTAGTTGTGATGACCAGAATTGTCATGCCCAATGTAACTTTGATATTTACAGTATATTGCACAAGTACTGCGGGTAAAAAAAACAAGCTTGGTTTGAAATGCTGTGGCAAACAAGTGTTTTTTTGTAAAAGTGTTTTTGAGTCAGTTCTTAATTAGTCACTGGCATCTCCTTAGTAAAAATGAATAAATAGGTGCATGAGTCTCTGCACTATAATTGAAGCTTGTATCATGTTGTAGCCAAATAACTTTTGTCTTTATTTTACTTCAGCATTTTCTGAAATCATCCAACAATGGATGTGGTGTATGGCCCAGCTGACCGAATGTCTGTTGACCTGCCTTGCACTCAGTTTTACTCTTTCCACTGTTTGCTTAATGAGTTCATCTCATTGAGTTTAGACCTCATCCCAGAATGTGTCCACACACACAAGCCTGTGTGATTCATCATTGACACAACTTAAGATTGTCTGAACATAAAAAGCTTTCTAAAAGTGAAAAAAAAAATTACTAGCTTAAGTGGTGCCCCTTAATTTTCAATGAAAGTCCTTGTGTCATATTGTGTGTCCCTTTTTGCTGATTGTTCAAAAATCTCTTTGATTTCCCGGTGAACAAAGGGCCAAGCCTCTGCCATCTTCTCCACCGCTGAGGTAACAATGTGTATGTTTGTGAGTACAAAGAATAGTTTACTGTTCCAACAAGCGTCCTGGCTGCTAAAGGGCCAGTCTATTGAGGGAGACGAACAAGCATTCGATTGGCAGGTACACTACTCTTTTCATCCTTTTGTGAGCCCCATTTTCTCACATCAACCATCTATATTTTTCTCTGCCCAGTTGTTTCCTCCTCCCCTAGAAGGGCTATGGCTAGTTATTAGGAAAGCTTGTGATTATTATATTTGCTCATAATCTTGTGGTTATATTTGCTCACTCTGTTTTGTTTTAATCTGATCTAATAATGTTTCTGTAGAAGAAGCATGTGTTTTGGAACATGATTTCTACTTATTAGCTGGTCCAAGCTAGTCATTGGCTGGTCGACCACTGCAGAGCACGCCACGGAGGCAGCCATCAGCGTCGGCGCCATTGTGTTACATCACTTTCCAAAAAGCAGCTTGACCTGCTAGGTTGTTGCTGGTACGAGTTGGTCTACCAGTTAATTGCCAGCTGGAATCAGCTAGAAATCAGCTACCATGTTATAAAGGTGAACAGCTTAAGCCTGACTTTCCTGCAGGGGTGGGAATGTATGGGTTTGCCTTGTGATTAGCTGATGTGACATTCAATTTGGTCTAATTAGTTAAATTATAATTATTCAACTGTTTCATCTTAGTCATATAATCCATCTTTTGGTTTCCTTGTCCAGCTTATTAGGTAGATATTTAGTTTTGATATTTTAGTGACTGTTTTAGCTGCGGTTTTACACATATCAGCTTTGCTTCTTCACTATTTTTTGGCTCTGCATTCCATCTTCCTTCTTGCTATACACAGTGTTTGGATTCTCTGCAGGTTGCTTGAATTTTGAAGAGAAACTAAAGTGATTTCATTAAAGTGGGTTGCTACCTTCCCTTCTTTTCTCTTCTGTCTTCTTTCGCCCTCCTACCATTCTCCCTTTTTTTCTCCGGCATATGCACAATCCCACCGGCACAGCAGGAATTTTGCAATAACCCTAAAAAATCCATCTTCATCACAGGAAGACATGGGGCCTCCTAAGGGTTTGACATTTCTCTCTCTCACTCTTTCTTTATTTGTTTCAGGGTTCATGTACTTGTTTGCCAATCTTCTGTCAGAACTGATTACATGAAAACAGGTTTGACGAGGATGGCATGAGGTGCAGGAGGTCACATGTGAAGCAGAGCTGAATGCCATCAAGACACCTTTTGTTTTCTTTATACATCAGAGTGATCTTAATCTTAGTCATTGATTTAATAATAATTGGCAAATTTACAAAATGCTAGTCATAAAAGGATTGTTGGTGATGTAGACTTAAAGGAACAGTTCACCCAAAAAAATAAAAAAATCATTAGAGCCTTCCTATCACACATATTCACAAAATAACTTTCCTATCACACCAGTGGCGTAGGGCCCATATGCAAAAAATTTGGACGGGTCCCCCCAAACGTTATTGGCTCCAACTCGGTTAACTTAACTTAGGCCCTATTGTTGATTTTTCTGAAGTAAACAACGTTATGTGAATCATGACTATTCACAAGCTGTTTTATTTAGGGTAGGCTATAGGCTAATGCTTGGAAATTATGTTTAAAGTTTTCAAGTCCATTCGTTATTTGTAGCACGCAAGCCACTCAATAATCGCAGCTTTGTGCTTTGTTAATACAAAGTCTCAACCTTCTGTCAATTTTATGATAAAATACAAACAATAAAGGTCTTTTTACGCTCTTTCATTTGTAGTAAGATAATTCGCCTCAGTTTAAGCTGCATATGAATCAATGATATTTTCCTCTTTAATATTTGCAGCACAAAATAAACATGAATATTTGAATGCATGTTGAAAAAAATCAGAACAATTTAATACAAACGAATGTCTCATGAATCAATCAGAGTTTAAAAAAGTCAAAAGAATGATGGATGCCACCGTCTTTTTTTTTTTTGGAGGAGTATGCCTATAGGTGAAATTTTCACATTAACTTCACGCAATATAACATGATTTTATTATCGTAATTTTGACTTTATTCTTAAAATATTATGACGTTAATATTAAATGCTGCTGTATAGGCTACTGAATGCAAAGTTTGGCACAGCGGCCCAAAAGATAAATAAAAACAAACAAAAAAAGTAAAAAATAGTGAGGGGATATTTGAATTATTTGTTAATAAACTTTTTTTTCTGAGTCAATGTTGCAAAAATGAATTTGACGAACCTGACTCGCCATCTCCTCATTGGATGTGCCTTTAGAGAGAAATGCATCTTTACGGATTACATAATGAAAGAGTTTTTGTTTTCGATTTGAATTAGTTCTTTTCAAAATAGTAATTTAAAGCATTCTATAGATATATTTATCATGTCGGTGAAGCGCTCCTGCTCAAGACCAAGATGACAGAAAGCGCATCCTGTTTGTTTTCCTTATTTTACAAAAGCACAAGATTTTCTTGATATTGTGAGTGCACACAAATACAAGTAGACCCTTTGCATTTCCGAATGATGTATACTCTTACCTTTATGAGCAAAAATGATGGCGTATTTTTAAGTTTCCACTGTTATAAAAAAAAAATGCAAGTGATCGCGCTGGCGCCTCCATGTCCTGCAAAGCACGCTTTAGCTTCCACTCTCCACACAAACGATTGGATATGCGCCTAACAGCGCTTATTTATCTAGGTTAAATGTTTAAAGGGGTCATATGATGCGATTTCAAGTTTTTCTTTCTCTTTGGAGTGTTACAAGCTCTTGGTGCATAAAGAAGATTTGTAAAGTTGCAAAGACTAAAGTCTCAAATCCAAAGAGATATTCTTTATAAAAGTTAAGAGTCAGCCACGCCTACCTAAATCGGCTCGTTCTAACACGCCTCCACATATCTACCTCACTATGTGGAAATATTAGCATAATGCCGCCCAAATGTTTTTTATTATTATTTTTTTTTTGTTAAATACTGCTGTTAATGATAATGTTTATAATAATGTTTTGACTGAAATAATGAAATAAAGGTGTTGGTAGTTAGTTCTTAATGTAGTTAGCTACTTAATGTTGGTAGATTGAAGTGGAGCTAATTACTATTTTACTAGACATTAATTAACAGTATCACAAGCCACTAATTAAAAATATTTATCTACAGTTTTTACAAGTAGCATGGGGTGTAGCTAACTGCTAGTTAGTAGCTTTCGGTGTTGCTACCTATATTTGTTAGATATTTAGATGCACCACAAGCTACTAATCAAGGTATTTAGCTACAGTTTTTGATAGAAGCACTAGTAAACTCTAGCTTAGCAAACTGTTTTTGTTAGCGCTAGCTACACCACAAGCTACTATTAATATTAGCTACAATTTTGTTAGTACCTTGTAGTATATCAAAATTGATTTTTGGTAGTAGTTTAGCTAACTGCTTAATGCTAGTAATTTGAAGTGTAACCAACTACTCATTCAGAGTAGTTGTAGTGTAATTACTTTTTCTAAATAGTAGCTTGACACTTGCAGTTGACCTATTGTAAAAATGTGGGACACACAAACACACTCATAGTTTAACTAGTACAGACAGAGGTGTGAGTGTGTGTTTATTTAAATAACATACTTGTAATGCTACTGTCCTGAGATTACTCCGCTACACACACATATTGACACACAGATAAATACACATTTCCGTCAGCAGCTCCTAAACACAGCTGGATTGTGTTACCCAGAATGCATTGGGACGGTCTCTCCAGGTGACAGCATGCTTGCATTAAGTAACAGTTTTGCGATTAGGGTAGGGGGAGGATTTCAGAGAGGGAAACCAAAAGAGAAACAGGCATGTGTACTTAAATGTGTATTCTGTACGAGTGTGTACATGCCCGTAAGCAGCTGTTTGTGTTTACGCATGCTTGAATCAAGCTCATGAACATGTGGCTGATTTAAAATACAAAACAGATTCATCAGGCCAACTGTGATTTTCCTCATGCTTCACTTCAACCATAACAGAAGCTTTTAAAGCAGAGCCAGAGCCAAGTCCTTGCTGTCCTCAACTAGCCCTAAAATCACAAATAAGATCGCTTCAGTATCTTACCTGTTTTTCCCTTAGACATCAATGAGACTAAATACAAAGCAAACAGATTACGTATTTCACCTCTCCAACAATATTTCTGTGCTAAGATCTCAATATGAATTCAAATATTTCTTATCCAATTTTTCAGAGACCAAATGATCTGAGCTCTGCTGTCTACATTATTGTTAAAGCGCCAGCTTACTGTATCATGTCAACAGTTTTAAGCATTTGCAACCCATCTTTTTTTTGGATGGATTTTATCCATTGGGAACCTATTTGGATCATGAAAAGTATAGCCATAGCCATTTTGGCTCTTTTACATTACCCAATAACATGCACGGACTTGATGACGTCAGCATTTCAGAGACAGTCATACTGTAGTAATATAATTTTTTTTAAATATTTATTTTATATTATTTTTATTTGATATTAATATTATATAATTAACAAAATAGATTAATATAATAAATTATCATACAATTCATAGAATAAATAATTAATTATATTTTTAAAAAATGTTTTCTGAAAAAAAACAAAAAACAAGAATAGTATTTTGTGCAATAAGACCAGGAATGATGAACAACTTTGTAACTTTAAAAAAGCCAAAAATCAATATGCAGAAATGCAATCCTCAAAGAACCAACTCAAGAACGCTAGCTAAAATGTTTCTTTAAAAAAGAGGGTTAATCTACAGTTAACCCAAGTTTGTGTAAAAAAACAAAACAAACAATCCTGTTTTAAAGGGTAAGTTCACCGATTTTCAACCAGTTTGTATTAAGATATCCCACTTTATTTGTCAGCAAACATCCATAAAACGCCTCATCCGGCAGACTTTTGACTACTATTTTCTTTTTTATATCTCTGCTAATGGACAGTCTGATTGAGCCCAGTGCATTATGGGTGTTGAAGTTTTACTACCTTTTTTCACCACAGTTCTTGTTTTCTCTAGTTTTGTAGGATCAATAAAAAAATGTTACTACTGCATATAGACATTCAACTTTTATTAAAACCCCAATTACCCCTTTAAAGACAGAAGTGTAATTTTTTAATGTTACTATGTCAATAACTCACATTTTAGGTTCAGATTTCTTTGGACTATTATTAAATAGCCAAGATT
Source organism: Sinocyclocheilus grahami (assembly GCF_001515645.1). Taxonomy (NCBI): domain Eukaryota; kingdom Metazoa; phylum Chordata; class Actinopteri; order Cypriniformes; family Cyprinidae; genus Sinocyclocheilus; species Sinocyclocheilus grahami. The sequence goes on along the minus strand of NW_015506493.1, from coordinate 35,118 downwards.
AAGTCCACTTAACAAGTAGTTTCACCCAAAACATTAATACAAACACACACACTCACACTCCAAGCTCTCCAGACAAACAAACTCTCAAATAAAACACACTAAAAAGGCGGAGAGTGGCTTAAACCAGACTAGGTGCAATAAAGTTACACGGTCCTCCTCCAACTTTGCCCTGGGCCTGCAGGCAGTTCAAGTTACAATCTACTCTGTGTGCATGTGCACACCTGCTAGCCATGCACATCGGACACCGCATTTCTGTGTGAAACCTGAGAAACTTAACAAGACAAAAGACCAAAGTAGACCAACTTACACATGCCGCTGACACACGCCAGCCTGTCATATACTGTTACAAATGTATCTATCTATCTATTACCTACCTGCCTACCTACCTACAGTGGTAAAAACTATGCCTGGAAACTGTAGCATGTCTGGCACGAGAAGCATTTTAAGATGAGTGAGTTTAACAAAGATGTAATTTAGTGTTCTTAGCATCCTTTTGTGTTGCATATTTCTTTCTGAAGGGCTGCATTTGAAAGAACAGTGCATTTGCCACTGGATTGCTCTTAATATGTTGCTGCTATGACTAGCATGCTGCCATGTGGCATAATCTTAAGCCATGACATTGTGTGTACAAGATTCATATTCGCTATGTGCCTCTCTCTTTATGAATATGCACTACAAAATTAAGTTTTCTGATTAAAATATGTAGACATCGATAAAACATGAAGAATTTAGTTCAGAAACTAATTAGCATACAGATATTAAGACGTGTTTTATTTTCATACTCCATAGGACAGAAAAGTTTGCTATGGAGTAGTAAGATTGCGTTTTATTTTATTATAAGAATTATAAGAAAGTTATATTCTCCAAAAGCATGTCTTACTATTATACTTATGAAATGCTCCAATTCGTATGGAGTTGTAACAAGTTTTATGAACAACTTTTACAATGCTTTGTATCTCTCTTAAAGGTGAAAAGCATGTTCGTTTTAACTACATGCAAAATAGCTTGGAAAATATGCCTCAAATATTGATATCCTTTTAATTATCCTCTCTATTAGTCATTAAAACTTCCAAATAGACATTGAAGTTAATCATTAACATTAAATACACAATATATTAAAATATTAATTGCATGTGAATATAAAATCAATTATTCCTTAACATTTAATACTAAATATTTTTTATCAAAAGTAATTTGATCAGTTGTGCTTCAGAAGTGTAATTATCTTCTTATAAGGATGTTGAGATTTTTATTTTTTGGATGCATGTCGTTTATCAGAATACTGATAAAAAAATATGAGATCAAATCATTGATCTGTTTGCAAAGGGCAAACTGCACTTGAGTTGTGTTGTGAGAAAAGAAGATTGAGGGAGAACTGTTTGTTCTTGTCTATACATGTCTCTCTCTCTCTGTGCAGGTTTAGTTGGTTAAGGACAGGTTCCTTGTAGTTTTGAAACTCTGTTTTTCTGGCTTACCTTCAGACCAAATCCGTGTGTAATGAGCGAATCATAACAGCTTTAACTTGACATCTCTCAAAGAAAAACAAACACACACACACCATAAGAACATATTTATCTGACTGAGGTGAACACTTTTACACCTGCTAAACACATTCAGCAGCAAGTTGTTTAAGTTAGCACATTCTTTATTGTTATTTCGTGTACTACGTAACACATAATGGGTGTAAAAAAGATTGTTGGCCTGACGCCATAGATCTTAATGCCATGACTCATACACAGGTACACAGATTTCTGGCACTAGTGTCAGTCACCAGTCAAAGCCGTGATACTTAAATGATGTATAAAATTGATCTGCAGTCAAAGAGTTCAATCAGACGTTTACTCACGCTGCACAGGAGTAGAAATCATCTGTGCCAGAGAAAGAGAATGAGAGAGAAACTAAAGTAAATTATTGCATGGAAAACAGTCTTCAGTTTTCACTACCATACATCAAATTCATTTAAATTTGAATATGAATTGAATGTGAACCTAAAGTTGAAAATTAATTGAATTGAACTGAGCTAGACAGAGAGAAAAACTAAATTAAATCAGTGTAAACCATAAAAACGATTGCATGGAAAACATTCATTTGAATTTGAATATTAAACTGATGAATGTGAATGAGAACTGAATTGAACTGAATAAAAAATATATATTGTGTGAAAAAGTACATTATATAAATATTTTTGTTAGGAAATAGGAATAAAAAAAAATTGTATGGAAAATTGTCATGCCAGTTAAGAACATTTAATTTATTTGAATTTGAATATGAATTAAATGTGAACCTGAAGTTGGGATCCTCTGCAGTGAATGGGTGCCGTCAGAATGAGAGTCCAAACAGCTAATAAAAACATCACAATAATCCACACGATTCCATTCCATCAACTAACGTCTTGTGATGTAAAAAGCTGAGTTTGTAAGAAACAAATCAATCAAGAAGTTTTTTTAAGTTTAAACTTTACGTTGCTTCCGCTTTCGTAAATATGAGTCCTCTATCCATAATATTGCTTTATCCAGTGAAAGCATTGTCTGTTCTGAATCAGGAGAGAAATATGCCTTGATTAAGCACTTTTTAGTGACAGTTTGAAGTTAAAATCGTATTGATGAATTTGTTTCTTCAAAAATTCAGCGTTTCCCTTCACAAGACATTAACTAATGGCCTGGAGTCGTGTGGATTATTGTGATGTTTTTATCAGCCATTTGGATTCTGATTTTGATGGCACCCATTCACTGCAGAGGAGCCATAAGGTGAGAAAGAATCTATTCTGTTCTACATCTCATCTACAGCTTGGATACATTTTCAAAAAAAAATTATTTATTTATTTTTTTGGATGAACTGTTCCTTTAATGTGAATTTGCATATGAATTTAGTGTGCCTGTAGTTAAAAGAAATGTAGCTGAACGGAGCGCAAAAGAGAGGCTGGGACGTGCTGGAACAAATCGCCCCACCGCCCCCCTCTTGCCCCGCAGGGGGTGTCCTGTCTTCTGACCAGCTGTGTCAGCTTGAGTGTTTTCTGTCTCAGGCTCTCTAAAGAATTCAGTGTGTCAAATTAAATCCCAAAGCTAAAATATTGTACGATTCTGCACAATTTCTAGGCCATTAATCACATAATCACATTTGTGATACTGAGCATGTGATCTCCTTTGTTGAAAAAGTCAGATGTTCTCACTTCTACTGAAATACAAGATGCTCTTTAGATGATCATCAGGTTCTACACAATACTCTGTTCATTCAGCTCAAATGCAGCTGCCTTTAAAACAAAGGGGCGACAAACCGAATATCAAAATACTACAAAAATGTACACTGTTTAAGCGCTGTTTAGAGATTAACACCTCAGTTCTGAATTACACTGCAGATCTATTTACAACCGACAGCCCATTAAAACAAATAACGAATGTGATACCAGAGTTGGTTCAACTCCAGTGATGACGAGGTATGTTGGAACCAGACCAAATCAATTTCTCTGCCTGTCCCAACCTGTTTGTACCATGCACGGTGACACTGGGGCTCCCTGGGAGAACATTTACCTCCTCTGAATGATGTAGCTCTTGCTTGTAATGTGTAGACATGGTGTAAGTGTGGCTAAAGTAACTAAATACTACAGTGAAGTTCACTGTCACTCTCCAGCACTCTGCTCTGTTTGTGTACTGTTGCAGCTCACTGAAAAGCAAAGAAAGACAGTCCATACAATGTGTGTGTGTGTCCATACAATGTGAGCGTTTATCATATCCTGGCAGTCTGCTGATGAATTTGTTCTGTGACCAATCAATTGTGGCATTGATAGATTAAAGTGTATAAGTGACCTCAGTGTGACTCTATCAGTATTCTCAAGTTAGTTTTGTGACATTGCCATGTTAATATGCAAAGGGATAAGCCTTACATTCAACAAACATCACTTACATTTGAAAATAATAATTATGTTGTAATTTACTCATAATATCACCGTCTGTCTTCTGTAGAATACAAAATTAGCTTTTTTGTCGATACAATGACAGTCAATGCCAATGGGGTCCAATGTTGACAACACAAAATAAGTTTTATTTTATTTAATTTTTTTGTATGGATTAAAAAGGGGTCTTCAATAAATAAATAAATATTATAATAAAATAATTTTGAACTTTTCAACTTAGTATGTTTTTTGAGCATCTTCCTTACCAGTCATGAGCATGTTTAGTATGTTTGTATTAGAACTCACTGTAATAGCTTTAATATAATTCACATATCAGCCAATGTAATCGGAGAAGCAGATCCTTTTGATCAAACAGCATTCTCCTGAGTGACTGTGTTTGAAAGACGGCAGGCGGATGTTTGCTGTTCTTGACGTGTGAAAACCTGAACACCACCCAACAGACGCAGCCAAAGGCCATAACTCTCTGTCCTCAAGCGAATAACAAGATGTTACAGCTCACAATCAAAAGAAAAAAAAAAGATTTTAAAGAGAGTGGAAGAGATGTTCATAGTGCACCTGGGATGTTTTATGTGCAGAGTTTGTATCCACAAAGATGAATTGTGTAATTTTCTCTCAAAAACTGCAAAATAATGATTGTTTTCAAACAGGTTTCTCCTCTTACGTTCTATTGGTTGGATAAACAGATAGCTCCTCCCCAAACTCACACTATTGGTTGAGCTAGTGTTGCTATGTGCTGCTGGTCAGGATGTGCAAAAAACAGAGTATGTTTTGAAAGCGCCATCGAGTGTTTAGACTTCTCAGGGGATTCAATCAACAGTGTGTCAGTGTGTCAGTGTGTATGTTTGGGCATTAAAAGATCTAGAAAGTTACAAATCTCAAAGTCCACTCTAAAGGGAGATATTTAGTTTTTTTTTAATCCCTTTTCAAGAACTACAACGAATGGCTCGTTTGGACTACAGCGTTTGTTTTCCGGGCTTTGTGATATCACAAAGCGCCTCATTAGAATATCATTACAAATAATTCCCGCCTACAGAAATTCAAATGGTTGGGGGGTGGGGAGGGGCGAGGTTGTGGTTAGAACGCTTGGTTGAGTGAGTGCATCAGACGAGACGACGAAGAAGAAGTGCTGCTGCAGAGTTAGTGCGTCAGTGAAAACCAAGAAGAAGAGCTGCTGTGCTGTAGCGTCAAATTTTTGCCATGTCTAGAACAGCGATTCTCAATTCCAGTCCTCGCGTACCCCCACTCTGCACATTTTGTATGTTTCTCTTATTGCTTCACACATTTGTTATATTTGACTGTAAGTGCCCTGCGAAGTGGACATTACCGGATATTCCTCCATGATTCCAGTTTGAAGGGAGCGTATATGTTCCATACAAAGGGCATTTAAGTGTGCGAGACGTGAATTTAAATTGTATTTATTTACAGAG
>NW_015506493.1:27444-28814 GCF_001515645.1 Sinocyclocheilus grahami | reverse complement strand
AACTCTGTTCCTGAGCATTATAACCCCAATTTGCTATTGTGTGCTGCGCATTTTACTGAGGACAGCTTCCACAACACGAGTGAGTAGTGCCGGATTCGCCAAAAGCTTTTGTTGAAAGACGGAGCAAGGGGCGTGGCAGTACTGAAACATCGTCTAAGCTGTTCGCCAATCACAACGCACTGGGACAGCTAACCAATCACAACACATTTTGTTTTTCGGAAGGCGGACCTTCATCAAAGCTGGAACTAATCGAGCCGTTTGTGCCAGCCTGGGGAGAAAGGTATTTTAATAATGTAAATTATGTGAAAAAATAATGCGTTTTTCAAACCACCAAGCATGAGAGCATGTTCTAGTACACCCCCAAAACAAAATCAAGACTTTGTAAAAGAGCATAATAGGACCCCTTTAAGAAAGAATTTTAGCGTAGCATCCAGTTTTATTCATGCTTATTTCTAACATGACCTCTGCTTTGTTTTATATGTATGTTTATTTTTCTTTTTTTCTCTTGGCATTGGCTCTTGCCTTCTCTCTGCTCATGATCACACACAGCAGGGCTGCAATGTAAACTCTGTTTTTGCAAGTGGACACCATGGCAGAACATACATAAAATAAATCCTAAAAGCCACAACATGAGAAAAAACTGAACTTGAGCTTTTCTTCACCAGCCTTCCTTATCTCTTGTCAGCAGTGTTGAAGCTTACATTTAAGACAGGTTTATATTAAATACAACTACATTTTTCTACATTTAACAGATTTATATTAGATAAAAAGCACCAACAATTAAAAGCATAGTAATGAACCGCAACATTTGTGTTATGTGAATGTTTTAAAGTGCCCCTATTATGGTATTTCAAATATTGCCTTTCATGCAGTGTACTGTAGCTGTATGTGAATGTAAACGATCTGCAAAGTTGTCAAGCCAAAAGTGCCATCATGTCGAGAAGACGGCATGTCCAATATGCTGTGAAGGTATTTTTTTTTTTATTTTCACTTCTAAAAGATGAAGCTACAAAGAATCAGTGGGTTAAAGTTCACAGCAGTACAACCCCAAACTATTTTTTTTGTGTTTCCGTCATTTTACTGATGACTGCTTCTCTGATCTCTGGGAGTATAACGCAGGCTTCACTAAACGCTTGCTCTTGAAAGATGGCTCAGTACACAGTTTATTTGGACCAACTGGCTCCATTGAATCACAACCTGTAAGTATGATAAATAATAGATGTTTATATTTCCTATCGAGTGTTCAAAATATAGCTATAACTATAGCAATGGGCGTATCGTTTCTGACATGCGCTGTACGTGGTAGACCAATCACAACAGACTGAGTCATCTGACCAATCAGAGCAGAGTAGGCTCATGGAAAGGAGGGG
>NW_015506493.1:25527-27187 GCF_001515645.1 Sinocyclocheilus grahami | reverse complement strand
AACAATCGACAATTATGATTTTTGTCATAATCGTGCAGCCCTAATTTATTATTATATATATATAATATATTATTTTATGCTTATGTCTGTTTCTGTTCCTAATTATCCTAATTCCAATATTTTTTCAGGTAGCCACAAGCCCATATGGCACCTGTGAACAACAACTTTTTGAGCTGATTTTTGAGGTATAAATTTGCTGAATAAAATTAAACAAGGTAAAGTATGTTAAACAGTAGCTGAAAGACACTGATTTTTTTTTTAAATACAGGCATTCAAGTTTGAATGTTGTTCCATTGTTTCATGTTTAATGCCCCTGTATTGCAACTCTTTGTTTACCCAACACTTCAAGGAGGAAGAAACCAAAGGAAATCACAGCCCAGTCTTAGTAGGAGGGCTCATACTTTGGCAGTCACTACTGCAACAGATTTTTGTGATTTTGAGTGATCAGTATAATCCAAACAACAAGTGACATGTTTCTAGAGTTTCCATCTGACCTTTAACAACAGCCAGAGTTGCACTCAAGACACAAAAGGCCCAATCTTTACAATCAAAGTGTTTCTAACTAAATATCCTTCAGATGTCAGACACTTGACTCTACTGCAGACTAATTAAGGCCATTCTTAACTTAGCATCTGCACACACTTATTCCTGCTCACTGTGTCTTAACGTCCATCATGCAGTTATTAACTGTGACTGGGAAGCTCCTTTTGAGATACTCCCCATTTAGTTGTCATGGTGGCATGACCCGAGCACTTACTAGCTGACCCTTGGGATTAGTCCAAGCCTGGCCAAGGGGAATTAAGCCTTCACCGCCAAATACCCACTATAACGTCCCACTAGTCCCTTTAATTAAATTGCTTAGACACCACATCAGGAATGTTTGCCTGTGCCTTTTGCTTGCTCTCCTTCTATATCTCTGTTTTTACTTTTCTCATACACTCATCCCTCCTTCGTAGCCTAAGTGCCCCCTCTGTGTTTACCTCTCCCGAATGTTGACTGGCAGCCTGCCAGCTGATCTCTAAGTATGACTGAACAAAAACGGGAAGAACGTGTTACCGTGCTTACTAAAGTTATTATCACACACTACATAAGAAATGCGGACCTGATTACTAATGACGGATCAGATTTAACTTGCAGCTAGGTTCTTGGTCTGCTTTGACGTCATTCATAAACAACATCTCACTATACAAGCAAATAATAACTTGGGTTTTCCGCTCAAAGGGTCAGTTGAGTGCAGTATGAATGTGTGCTTATGCAATCTGTTAAAATGTTGAAACTTCATCTGCACGCTACCAAAAATAAAGGTTCTTCAAAGCATTCTCAACATCTCAGGTTTTCCAGAAGCATATATAAATGGTAACCTATTGTTGCAAAAATCCCATTTGTTTTTAAGAGTGAGAGACCCACTCTATTTTTAAGAGTGTATGTTAAAACCTAACGTCACAGATGCTACACCTCATATGTTGTGATAATATAGTGGGTATTTAAAGGTTATGACCATTTCATCATCACCCTCAGACCCCTTACCAACCAATGAGCAAAGAAAAGTAGCGTACAGTTGAGGAGGATTACCAGAACTATTCAGAATCACTAAAATGAATAGCCAAAATCTCAGCATGTCACTTGACCCTTGCTCAAAGTACTTAATAGTGTCCTCCAC